>NC_084833.1:74589024-74892054 GCF_033115175.1 Lepus europaeus
CCAACTTCGGTGTCACCCTAGACTCTAGCCACACTCTTGAGCACTGGCCAGAGCTCCCAGGCCCCACCAGCATAAACATCTGGATATCCACTGAAGGAGCAGCATTCCATTAAGCAACAGAGGCATATTTCAAAGAAAAAAAAAACTGTCAGAGGAGAAAACCAACAAGTTTTTTCAAAAATGCCTAAAAAATAAATGTAGAACTACAAGAAACATGAACAAGGAAGAAAATATGATGCCCCAAAGAAACAAAATCATACTTCAATAACAGAATGCAAAGACGAAGAGAATGAGGAAATGTCTGAAAAGGAATTCAAAAGAATGATCATAAGATTACTCAAAAACACAGAGAAGCAAATACATAAGGTAAGGAAACCTATACATGACATGGATGAAAAATTTTCACAGGAAACAGAAATACTGAAGAGAAATCAGTAATATTAACAAGTATGAAACATGTCAAATAAAAAATACAATGTAGCAGCTGGTGCCGTGGCGCACCAGGTTAATCCTCCACCTGTGGTGCCAGCATCCCATATGGGTGCCAGTTCTAGTCCCTGTTGCTCCTCTTCCAGTCCAGCTCTCTGCTGTGGCCTGGGAAAGCAGTGGAGGATGGCCCAAGTGCTTGGGCCCCTGCACCCGCATGGAAGACCGGGAGGAAGCACCTTACTCCTGGCTTTGGATCAGCGCATCTCTGGCTGTTGCGGCCTTTGTGGAGTGAACCAATGGAAGGAAGACCTTTCTCTGTGTCTTTCTCTCTCACTGTCTGTAACTCTGCCTGTCAAATAAATAAAATAAAATCTTAAAAAAAAACATAGTGCAAATCCTTAACAACAGATTGGTGGGGCAAAAGAATTAATTTCCAAGCTAGAAGACAAATATTTGGAAATGTCTCAATCATACAAAAAAGAAGAAAAAAATTAGAAAAATAAAAAATAATGTTGGTGATTTCTAGGATACTATCAATAGACCAAACATACGTGTCTTAGAAGTTTCTGGAGGTTTGGGAAGAGAGGATGGATTAGAACACTGATTCAGTGACATAACAGCAGAAAACTTCCCTGATTTGGAAAAAGATATGGAAATCCAATATAGGAAGCACTTAGAACTCCTAACAGAGATGACCATAAAAGATCTTCATGACACATTATAGTCAAATTTTAAAAGTAAAACATAAAGAACATATTCTAAGATGTACACAACAACAAACTACTTTCAGAAGATTTCCAACTAGACACAGCTGACTTCTCATCAGAAAACCTAAAGACTAGGAAAGAATGGACACAAAGTCCTAAAAAGCAAAAAACTACAAACCCAGAATACTGTACCCTACAAAGACCACATTTATAAATGAAGATAAAATACTTTCCAAAACAAATAGAAATTGAAAGAATCTTTCACCACTGAACCAAATAATTAAGGATGTGCTACACACAGGAACACAGAAAGATAGTCTTCATTATGAAATAATGTGAAGGCTGATAATCTACCAGTAAAAGTACAAAGGAAATCCAAAGCAAACAACAGGAATACCTACAGAAAAATGGCAGGACTAAGTTACTTATCAATGGTAAAATAGAATGTAAATGGCCTCAGCTCTCCAGTTAAAAGATACAAGCTGGTTAAAATGTATGAAAAACAATATCCATCTATTTGCTGCCTACAAGAAACACATCTAACCAACAAAGATTGGAAAAGATGGGAAAAGATACTACAGGCTAACAGCAAGAAAATGTGAGCAGGAGTAGGCATCAGAAAGAATAGACCTTAACACAAAAACTGTTAACAGAGACAAAGAAGGGCACTATGTAATGATTACAGGGTCAATTCAACAGGAAGATGTGATTATAGTAAATGTATATCCCCCACTGCCAGGGGTCCTGGCTATTTAAAAAAGATGTTAATGGATCTAAAGGAATACACAGACTCCAAAACAATAACAAAGGGAGACTTTAATACTCCACATTAATCAATGGACAGATCAACTAGACATAAAATCAACAAGAAACAACAGAGCTAATCAATACTATGATCCAAATGTACCTAAATGATATGTACTGAACATTTCATCCCACAGTTGCAGAATACAATTTCTTTTCATCAGTGCATGGAATTTTCTCTAGGATAGACCATATGCTAGATCATAAAGAAGATCTCAACAAATTTTTTAAAAATGAAATTATGCCAGGTATGTTCTATGACCACAAAGGAATGAAGCTGGAAACAACAATGCAAGAATCTCTAGAACGTATGAAAACACATGGAGACCGAACAATATGCTCCTGAATGAACAGTGGGTCATAGAAAAAGTCAAAAAGAAAATAAAAAAATTCCTATAAATGAATGAAAACGACAATACAACATATCAAAATGTATGGGATACAACAAAAGCAATGTTAAAGAGGGAAGTTTATAGCATTGGTGGCTTCAATAAATTGGAAAGGCATCAAGTAAATGATCTAACAATTCATCTCAAGGACATAGAAAAACAATAACAAACCAAACTCAAAATTAGTAGGCTTTCCATGCCTGAAATGTTCTCATGAGCTTTTTAGCTATATCTGAGTGTTTTAAGGGCTGATTCTGAGGCCAGAGTGCTGTTTAGAGCATTTGTCATTCTATGAGACTACTGTGTGTCCTGCTTCCCATGTAGGATCGTTCTCTCCTTTTTAACTCTATCAGTATTAGCAGACACTTATTTATGTGATCCCTTTAATACTTAATCCTATCTTTATGATCAGTTATGAACTTAAACTGATCACTTTAACTAGTAAGATGGCATTGGTACCTGCCAACTTAATGGGATTTGGAGTCCCATGGCAAGTTTTTAGCTTTATCATTAGGGATAAGTCCAAGGGAATGTGTGCCGAACTGCATATCTCCTCCCTCTCTTATTCCAACTCTTATTTTTAACAGGATAAATTTTCAATTGGATTTAAACACCTAAGACTAATACTATGTTAAGTAAAGAGTTCAACCAATGGTACTAAGTTGAAAAAGAAAATACGAAAAAGAATAAAAGAGTAAGCTGTTACTCGACAGTCAGGAAAAGGGCTGATCAAGTCACTGCTTCTCATACAGATTTCCTTTTAGGTGCTCAGTTAGTTGTCACAGATAAGGGAGAACAGATGATATCTGTCTGTTTGGGACTGGCTTATTTCATTCAGCATAATGTTTTCCAGATTCCTCCATTTTGTTGCAAATGACCGGATTTCATTTTCTTTACTGTTGTGTAGTATTCCATAGAGTACATATCCCATAATTTCTTTATCCAGTCTACTGTTGCTGGGCATTTAGGTTGATTCCAGGTCTTAGTTATTATGAATTGAGTTGCAATAAACATTGAGGTGCAGATAGCTCTTTTATTAGCCAATTTAATTTCCTTTGGGTAAATTCCAAGGAGTGTGATGGCTGGATCGTGGGCTAGGGCTATATTCAGATTTCTGAGTTATCTCCAAACTGTTTTCCATAGTGGTTTTACCAATTTGCATTCCCACCAACAGTGGGTTAGTGTCCCTTTTTCCCACATCCTCGCCAGCATCTGTTGATTTCTATATGTGAACCATTGTCACTGGGGTGAGGTGAAACCTCATTGTGGTTTTGATTTGCATTTCCCTGACGGCTAGTGATCCTGAACATTCAGAAATTGCTAATTCTTGATATGTTCTATTGTGCTATTTAGTGCCATTGCATTGGAAGGTATATTACAGTCTTAATTGGAACGTATAATATTTCAGACTTATTTGTAAGTGTGGACATGAAGAGAGAATAAGTCCAGTGATAGCTGAATTTACTTTACACTTATTTGTAAGTGTGGACATGAAGAGAGAATAAGTCCAGTGATAGCTGAATTTACTTTTGGGGCAGACAGAGACACTGAAAGACCAAGAGAGAGAGAAAAGAGGCACTTGGAAGGGTAAAGTTCTTGGAAGCTTGACACTGAAAGAACAGAAGGAAGCAAATGATAGAAGTTAAGAAGCATGCAAAATCGAATTAGCAGCACAAAATAAGATATCCCTACCCCACCTTCATCCAGAAATAAAAAGGGATCACATATTTTCAAATATACTTTACCATACCAATGAAAGAGGGACAGGCACACATGAACTAATAAATCTAGAAAGCCACCCAAGCATCTCACACTACTACAAAGAATCCTCTATTATCACTGGCTCAAGAAAATGTAATACAATTCAAAATGAAAAGAATGCCACACGCAATACTCACACATATCTAGAATAAAAAGGAAGCATAAAATATGATAATGGTGTTGAGATTCCATCAGAGCCTCTACTTGTTCATGAGATGAATACTGAAACATTTAGAGCTGAAATATGACATCTGCAATTTAACTTCAAATTATTTAGCAAGTATATATACACACAGAGAAGTGAGGAAAAAAGGTGGCAAAATGTTAACCACTGGATAATCTATGAATATTTGTGTTTGTTGTACAAGTCTTTCAATTTCTTGTAGGTTTTAATTTTTGTAAAATAAAGAGCTTTTTTTCCTATAAAATATTTTTTTGAGATAATCAAGACAATGTAAGGCCAAAAGGTTTATTTCTCTTTTTTTTTAACTTTTATTTAGTAGATATAAATTTCCAAAGTACAGTTTATGGATTACAATGGCTTCCCCCCCCCATACTTTCCCCCCCACCGGCAACCATCCCCTTTCCCACTCCCTCTCCCCTTCCATTCACATCAAGATTCATTTTCAATTCTCTTTATATACAGAAGATCAATTTAGTAATATATTAAGTAAAGATTTCATCAGTTTGTCCCCACATAGAACACAAATTGCCAAATACTATTTGAGCACTAGTCATATCATTAATTCACATTGAACTACACATTAAGGACAGAGATCCTACATGAGGAGTAGGTGCACAGTGACTCCTAATGTTGACTTAACAAATTGACACTCTTGTTTAAGGCATCAGCAATCTCCCCAGGCTCTACTCATGAGTTGCCAAGGCCATGGAAGTCCCCTGAGCTCGCCGACTTTGATCTTATTTCAACAAGGCCATAGTCCAAGTGGAAGTTCTCTCCTCCCTTTAGAGAAAGGTACTTCCTTCTTTGATGGCCCGTTCCAAAAGGTTTAATTCTAAAGCCTGCTACAGAGTCATATTACATCTGACTTTATTCCCAGACACTAAACTATTTTCTGATTTTCACAGAAATTCTTATTGCAGGGAGGCATTCATAACACTGCAGAACAATGAAAGAACACTGTGCACTATGAATGCAGAAGATGAACAATGAAACCCAGACCAGACCAATACAGAGTCATTTTCCTAATGCAGACACAGCTAAAGGTTCCCACCATTTTCTTAGTAATAAAGAAGTGAACATTAAATAACAGAACTGCAAATCTAATAAATGGGATGATATCAAACTCAGAAGCTTTTTGCACAGCAAAGGAAATAATCAATAGAGTGAAAAGACATCCAACAGAATGGATAAAAAATATTTACAAGCTACTTATCTGACAAGGTTTAAAATCTAGTATATATCAGCAACTCAAGAACTCAACAATAAAAAAAAAAAACAACGAACCCAGTTAAGAAATGGGCAAATGACTTTAACAGATAGTTCTCAAAAGAAACACAAATGGACATCAAATATATTTTTAAAAATGCACTACATTACTAGCTATCAGAGAAATACAAATCAAAATCACAATGAGATATTGACTCATTTCTGTCCAAATGGCTATTATCCAAAAGACAAGGAACAAGAAATGCTAATAAGATTGTAAAGAAAGGGTAACTCGTATAGACAGTTGTTGGGAATGTAAATTAGTGAAACCACTGTGGAAAACAGTGTGGAGATTTCTTTAAAACTAGAAATAGACTTGCTATATGATCCAGCAATCCTATTACTGAGTATATACCCAAGAGACATTAACACACTGTATCAGATATTGACACCACCGTTTTTGGCAGCACTGTTCACAATAGCCAAAATACAAAATCAACTAAGGTGCCTATCATCAGATCAATGGATAAAGAAAATGTGTATCTATGAAATACATGAATTCTGTTCTCTTTATGTTAATAAAAATTTTATTTATAAAAACAGCTAAGAGGACTCTCCCACCCAAGGCCACATAACTGGTAAATACCCAGTGAAATCCAGTGAAACCCAGACATTCTGATCCCCTATGTCCAGTACTTGTACACTATATCACCCTATAAGAAATGCCATAACTCTAAGCAACAGGGCAGATGTTCTTATAGGATGACGAAAAATAAAGATTATTCATACCTGCTATCATGATAAACTTAACCATCTTTTTCTTTTTTTAGTAGAAAAATTTTATTTAATAAACCTAAATTTCAAAAGTACAACTTCTGAATTATAGTGGTTCTTCCTCCCATAACCACCCTCCCACCCACAAACCATCCCATCTCCTACTCCATCTCCCATCCCATTCTTCATTAAGTTTCATTTTTAATTATCTTTAGATACAGAATATCAACTCTATACTGAGTAAAGATTTCAACAGTTTGCACCCACACAGATACACAAAGTATAAAGTACTGTTTGAAGATTGGTTTTACTGTTAATTCTCATAGTACAACACATTGAGGACAGAGGTCCTATATGGGAAGCAAGTGCACTGTGACTCCTGTTGTTGATTTAACAATTGACACTCTTATTTATGATGTCAGTAATCATCCATGGCTCTTGTCATTAGCTGCCAAGGCTATGGAAGCCTCTTGAGTTCACAAACTTCAACCTTATTTAGATAAGGCCTTAATCAAAGTGAAGGTTCTCCCAGGTGGCGCTATGGCACAGCAGGTTAACGCCCTGGCCTGAAGCACCGGCATCCCATATGGGTGCCAGTTCTAGTCTTTGCTGCTTCTCTTCCCATCCAGCTCTCTTCCATGGCCTGGGAAAGCAGCAGAGGATGGCCCAAGTCCTTGGGCCCCTGCGCTCACGTGGGGACCGGTAGGAAGCTCCTGGCTCCTGGCTTCCGATCAGCACAGCTCCGGCCGTTGCAGTCAATTGGGGAGTGAACCAGTGGGTGGAAGACTTTCTCTCTCTCTCTCTCTCTCTCTCTACCTCTCTTCTCTCTGTATAACTCTCTAACTTTCGAATAAATAAATACATAAAATCTTTTAAAAAAAAAAAAAGTGAAGGTTCTCTCTCCTCCCTTCAGAGAAAGGTACCTCCTTCCTTTTTTATTTATTTGTCAGGTAGAGTTACAGACAGTGAGAGAGACAGAGAGAAAGGCCTTCCTTCCGTTAGCTCACTCCCCCAAATGGCCACCACAGCTGGCACTGTGCCGATCCGAAGCCAGGAGCCAGGTGCTTCTTCCTGGTCTCCCATGCGGGTACAGGGGCCCAAGCACTTGGGCCATCCTCCATTGCCCTCCTGAGCCACAGCAGAGAGTTGGACTGGAAGAGGAGCAATCAGGACTAGAACCCAGTGCCCATATGGGATGCCGGCGCCATGGGCAGAGGATTAACCAAGTGAGCCATGGTGCTGGCCCCCAGGTACCTCCTTCTTTGAGCCATCTTTTCTAATGAAAATAAATGTCCTTATCCTCTAAGTATTATTCTTATTTCTGTTAGTACAGAAAATTGCTTCTAACAGGATTCAGCTCCACCTGATAGAAGATTAACTTTTCCCAATGGGAATGAATACTCAAGGAAATGAAAACACATGTGAGGCTTACTTTACATCAGGCGCTATTCTTTTTTTTTTTTTTAAGATTTATTTATTTATTTGAAAGTCAGAGTTACAGAGAGAGAGAAGGAGAGGAAGAGAGAGAGAGAGAAGAAGAAGAGAGAGAGAGAGAGAGAGAGAGAGAGAGAGAGAGAGAGAGGTCTTCCATCCAATGGTTCACTCCCCAATTGGCTGTGACGGCCTGAACTGTGCCGATCCAAAGCCAGGAGCTTCTTCCAGGCCTCCCACGCAGGTGCAGGGGCCCAAGGGCTTGGGCCATCTTCTACTGCTTTCCCAGGCCATAGCAGAGAGCTGGATGGGAAGTGGAGCAGCTAGGACTCGAACCAGAGTCCATATGGGATACCGGCGCTTCAGGCCTGGGACCAGGGCATTAACCCGCTGTGCCACAGCGCCAGCCCCCATCAGGTGCTAATCTAACTACCTCATACTCAATTCTCAAACAACTCTATGAGTTGGGTATTCTGACTACCATTTGTGGATGATGAATCCAAGTCACAAAGAAACTAGAAATGTCATGTAAGAGTAGAGTTGGTATTTTTAACACTGTCTGCCTGTAGAATCCTTGTCATTAACCACGGAAATCTATCATTTGTCAAAAAAAATGAGATTGCACACTCTGCTTTTATATAGGGTTTTAAGATACAAATACAAATTTTATCTGTAAGACATGGTGTGAGTTCATATTCTAGGAAGCATTTTTTTAACAAGCATCTAAGAACACAGATTTCAAGCATCAAGCAGACTAGGCTTTAATATTGTTTTATACATTGCCTACCTATGTGAATTGGGTAAGTTATTTAACTTCTCAAAGCTTTAGTTTCTCCTTTCAAAAGATCAGTTATTTTGTGACAGTAATGGGAGCAAGCAGTACATAACAGTTAAAAAAAAAACCAATTGGTTTGAATTGAAAAAGACTCATATCATATCTTCAGCTACTAGCCAGCCATATGAAATAGGGAAATCAATCTATCAATCAACCAATATTGAGCCTTATATATAAGGCTCTGTTATATGTATTCTGGGGATACAGCAGCAAAAACAGACACTGCTCCTTCTTGAGAATTCCTTTGTGTTTGCTCATCGGTTTCCCTTAACGACTGAACTAAAGCTCAAAAGGAGGTACTTATGTCAATATTCTATAATAGTAAGACAGAACTTTAATTATAGTACTATGGTGGCTTCTGTTTCTTGGATAAGTACAACTGGGGTGTGTGTGTAAAATATTAATATAGTAAATACATATTAAGTATATATTTATGTATTATATATTGAATAAATTAAATATATATGTATTAAATATATATTTAAATTCCTCCTTTTGGTAGTTATGGAGTGGATATATGCAGAAAGAAGAGACTGAACTTCTAGGCTTGTCTCTTTGTGTTCACTACCTACAGCTGCCATAACCAGCTGTTCTCACACATTCTCTTCATGAGGCACATTTTCTTAGAATGAGATTAATACATGACACTCTATTGAGTCACTATAAAAGACAGCAGAATCAAAGTGATTTACGGAAGCTTGGTGGAAAACATTATTTTTTTGTCTTTCTCTGAAAAGGGCTCAGTGATGATTCCAAGCAATTCATAGAGAAATCAAAGAAATAATTTCTACACCTTGGATATGTCTCCATTCCTCTGGCTGACATGAACTGATAATACTACTGTTTGTTAAGCGATCATTTATGGAATGCAGTCTATATATGATTAAAAAACATCAGATTTGGGTCAGATTGACAGGAATGCAGTCAGATATAAATAAATAGCTATAAATCCTAACTTTATGACTTATAAAATGGAGGAACTTTCTTGCTCTGATCCTCAGTTTTCTCATATGTAAAATGAAAACAGTCATACCCTTCTTCTACAATCACAAAATGAGTCAGAGCATATAAAATTCTCAATATATAGTATATGACTTAAATATAGCTATTAAATATATAATCATATTTAGCTGTTAAATATATATATATGACACAAGAGAATAAAGAACTGTAATTTTCAAAATACCAACTCATGTTAGCACAAATATATTTATAATAATTATTCAGTATTCCCAACTATTTTACTTCAAATCACATGGGTAACACCATTTTAAAAAAGCAGATTATCAGTCTTCTGTAAGAAGAAATCTTTTGTAAACAGATCAGTATTTAACACATATCGTTGAGATATTTTGAAATCTAGTACTTAAGCCATATCAAAATGACAAACTAAATTACAACTTTAAGCTCAATATTTATGAGATCACACTTGTAACAAAAGTTTGAATACATCTCTCCATGTACTCACTAGTCAAACTAGACTACAGGCATTCTAATAGGAGAAATACATGTACAATTTCCAAGTACATCTTCAAGTTACTAACTACAGCTTCGCAGCCCTTATAAAAGCACTTATCCCTGATTTTATAATCATTATAGGAATGATATTAGTACTATTGGAAATAAGCAAAGCAGAGTAAACATACATAGTAACTCCAGAATTCAGTATTTATGAGAAAATCATTATGTAAATACTAAAAGCCATTTCTTCTTCACTATAAAGAAGTCAGTAGAAAAGTAAATTAACTTACAGTAAACAAGAACTTCCTTGGACTCCATGAAAAATGCTGACAAGAGTGGGGTGAACTTAAACTTCTAAACACAAATTCACTCTACTAGTTGGTAGAATCTCCAGCTCTCTTGCTTACACCACTTCACAAAACATACAACCACAGACACTCCTTCTGAACAGCTGACTTTTAATCCTATCTTTAAGTTTAAACACGACTCTCTCAAAAATATGTAACTAAAATCACCAAGAAGAAAATTATTTTTAAAAATCATCCGAATACAGAAATGTTTTATATCCCTATTAATCCTCAAAAATTAAGAAGGAGAGGGAATTAGGAAGGAGGGGTGAGGTGAGAGGGGAAGAGGGTGAGATGGGGAAGGAGAGAGAGAGAGGTGGAGGAGGAAGAAGAAGGGGAGGAGAAGAAGTAGTAGTAGCTTGGCTTAACTTGGAAGCTCTTTGTTTTCACATCTACTGTTTGAATATATTAAGACAATCCAAACAATTCTATTTGAGCTTTAGCACATGTGTTCTGGGATGTGATAAAAATGTCAAGACATTTGAGTGCCACTGAAGATGAAACATTATTTTTATAAAGCCAATTATTGTAATCAGAGTATCTTACTTCCTGAAAATAAATACCATTTAATCCAGGCTCTCCCACATGCAAAAGCCTAGAGCCAAAAGATTTGCAATAATATTCTAGAGATTCCATAAATACCTTTTGCTGTTGTTTTTCTCTGTAATATCATGTAGTATAAGAGTTATTTTCATCTAATTCCATAAAACTCCATAGCAGTAGTTTTTACAGCCAGAAAATAATTTCAATTCCAAAAATTAACTAGTTTTTTAGTGTATCAGAAGATATCAAGTTTTCAGCTCATAAGCATAATCACTTACAAACTACATTGACAAAATAATTTAACAACAGGAGTCACTGTGCACTTACTCCCCATGTAGGATCTTTGTCCTTAATGAGTTGTACTTGTTTTCAAACAGTACTTTATACTTTGTGTGTCTGTGTGGGTGCAAACTGTGGAAATCTTTACTTAGTATAAAGTTGGTCTTCTGTATAAAAAGTTAATTAAAAATGAATCTTGATGAAGAATGGGATGGGAGAGGGAGTAGGAGGTGGGATGAGAGTGGGGGTGGGAGGGTAGATATGGGGGAAAAACTGCTATATTCCTAAAGCTGTACCTATGAAATCTATATTCATTAAATAATAGATTTCTAAAAAAAATTAAAAGAACTCCCAGTGAGTTCCCAATTTAATTGTACTCAGTATGTAACATTTTCAAAATAAATTTGAAGGAATGTCTACTGCATGCATGCAAGCCTGGCCAGCTGCCAAACAACCATTCTATATCTGGCAGCTATGGATGGTGAACAATATGACTAATGTAGCTGTCAAGAAACCAAATGTTTTGTTTATGACCTAGATAGTGAATCAATGAATATCTGCTAATTTTTGACAACCATGTGCAAAAAGGTCATCCTCTTACTTTCTGTCAGGTCAATATTGTTTGAAGAAAGTCATAATACTCTGAGTTCAATAAATTTACAATAATAAGTATAAAATCTAGTTATCTTTAAAAACTGAAACTCTAAGGGTAATATATATATATATATAACATTATATATATATATATATATTATCACAGAACAGGTTGTTTACCCTACTTTCTAGCTCCTTTTATTTTTTGTTTTCAAGCTCAGAAAACTATAAGATTTGTACACTTAAAGACAAGTTTTTAAAGAAGATTATGGCATGCATATGCTAATGAGCTTTATTTAGTCACTCCAAAATGTATGACACATATATAAATACCACATTGTACACTATAAATATATATAATTACTATCTGTCAATTTTAAAAAATTAAAATGTCTGATTAAAAAGTATTAGTCTAGCTAAACATTTTTACAAATCAATGAGCATAACCATAGCAATTTTAGATAAAAAGAATGAAGATTGGGAACTAAAACATCACACAGCAGGTGAGTGGCAGCAAAAGACAGCACTGATGTCCACTGCACATGTAGCAGATGTCAGGCCCTGACCCTGCCAAAACATACTGAAATGTGTGAACATCTCTGGTTAGCACTAAAGATGGTTAAAATAACTGTTAAGTCCTCAAAACACTAACAAAATGTAACATTCAGCCATTATTAATTTTTTTTGACAGGCAGAGTGGACAGTGAGAGAGAGAGAGAGAGAGAAAGGTCTTCCTTTTCCGTTGGTTCATCCCCCAAATGGCCACTACAGCCGGCACACTGCACTGATCCAAAGCCAGGAGCCAGGTGCTTCCTCCTGGTCTCCCATGGGGTGCAGGGCCCAAGCACTTGGGCCATCCTCCACTGCCTTCTCGGGCCACAGCAGAGAGCTGGACTGGAAGAGGAGCAACTGGGACAGAATCCGGCACCCCAACTGGGACTAGAACCCGGGGTGCCAGTGCCACAGGTGAAGGATCAGCCAAGTGAGCCGCGGCGCCAGCCCATTCAGCCATTATTTTATTAATTCAAGACATTTATTGAACAATGAATCACTGAATAAGGCCCAGCTATTCAAGAGCAGAGGGACAAGATGCCCATTGTCACAATCTAGTGTGAAACAGATACTTAAACATATAAATTTTAAAAAGTGATAATAAAAATTAGAGTACTAAAATATATAATAAATATATAATAAAAATTAGAGTACTAAAATATTTATGAGTAGCTTTATAGAAAAGAAACATTCAACCTGGCTAGAGGAAGCAGAAAAGGATATAACAGGCAATAGAAATGGGAAAGATAGAGGCATAGAGCATGAAAAGACTGGCTTTGCGGAAGGAGTGAAGATGAATGTGACTAAGGTCTAGTTTTTAGATTAGTTATGTAAATTAAATGCAACCAAAGGGTAAGTTAATATCAGGCTGTGGAAGGAGTAAGAACCAACAGAATTCTTCAACAGGATGATGACACAAGCCTGTTTGTTTTGGGGAGTGAGGGAGATGCCTCTGTTAGACATGCAGAAGATAGACTGTAATGGGAAAATGTGGTAGCAAAAAGAACAAATATGGAAAACTGGTTTAATACAGCAGGAAACAGAGGATACAGGCCTGAAGCAAGACATTGGCAGTAAAGATAGAGAGCTAAGGTAAATTCCAAAGGAGTTCCTAAACTAGAAGCAATACAATGATGAATCAGGGATGTGATGAATGATGGAGAAGAATCATATAAAGCTCCAAGCCTGTGCAATTGACTTTGAAGTGCTAACAGATGCTTACAGACTTGCAGAGTAAAAAGAAACTGAACAAGCCTGAATTGCTTTATAAAAAACAAGTTCTGGGAACCCTAAGCGAATTTAGGTTAGGAGGCAATGCTAAGATCCGGTGAAAATATCAAGAACACAGTTAAAAATCAAAGTTTGAATTTAGGAGAGAGATTAGAATTACAGTTAAATATTTGAAATCACTGTCATATATGGACATAAAACAAGAAAATAAGATGACTATAGGAAAATGGACACAGCTGATTTTGGAAAAAGAACGAAGATACAGACCTTGAAATACTACCATTGAATGGATTAAAAGAAGAGTAGCCATCAAAGGACACTAACAAGTAAAAAGAATTCATTTATTCTAACTTATCCAACTATTCTAATTATTCCACTATTATTAGTGGAGCAATCATTGTTGGCTCCAGGGAGTAGGAATATAAAGATTAATATAGTAGAGTCTCTGCACAAGGATTCCTGTATAATGGAATTTACAGACAATTAGAGAGAAACCTATAAAACTGTTCTGAAGGTGCTGTAACAAAGAAATCTGTTATGTGAGAAGTGTACAGGAGGGTTCCTATTTAAATGAGAACCAAGAAAAAGTTATGAAACCTCAAGAAAGTTGTCAAAAATAGAAAATATCAGCAGTGTCAAGTGTGATCTCAGTGCAGCTGTTACTAAAATTCCAAAGCTGATATATTTAGTCTGTATCAAATTGTTCTTTCTAGTAAAATATGCTAACTGTAACCATTAAAATAGCTTTCAGTGGCCCCTTCATGTGCTCTATCTGATAGTAATTGAGGTGTGTCTGACAGACTGTGAAAAGGAAAGAATTCTAATTTTATAGTTTCTACATTCTAATCCTATTCCTATTGTAGCGATCTTCCAGTATTTAGAAGTTTCTAGGAATGCCTTTGAGATCTGATAAACATGCAATCTTTCATCTCCCAATGGAAAACAGTGGTAGAAGATTGAAAACAATGTCAAATACAATGGTTAGGGGGAAAAAACTTGCTGAGTGGCATTATATTTGGTCAGATCCTAAACTTTTCCTGTATACCCAGAATGGTAGTGTAATTTGGCACTAAGAATGATGAGATACATGCTTAGTTCCAACTCTGTTACTTGTGTGCTAACTTTTAATGTTTCCTTTTGTAAAATTAGTAATTTATATAGTTACTCTAATATTTTGTAGCTCATGAGTCTAACTTTTATAAAGAAGAGACACAGTCTCTAAGGAATAAGCAACTAATAAACAAAATGTATAGCATGGCCAAGATGTCTCTATTCATAAGATTTTTATCTTCTATGAATTATTTGTTTAATAACAATTCTACCTAATAATATTTAAAGACCTTAAAACAGCTAAACAACATAGCAAAAAATTGAGAGTTGAGGGTAGGTGTTTGGTGCACCAGTTAATAAACCATTATAAACCATTTGGGATGCCTATACCCCATATTGGAGTGCCTGTGTTCCAGCCCTAGCTCTGCTCCCAATTCCAGCCTCCTGTTAATGCATACCCTAGCAGACAGTGATGATGCATCTTTATTCATATCCCTTTCACCCACCCGAGAAACCCAAACTGGGTCCCTGGCTCCCAACTTTGGTCTGGCCCAGCTGATAGTTGCAGGCATTTGTAGAGTAAACCTGTGGATGAAAGAGCTTGCATGCATTCATTCTCTCTCCTCTGCCCCTACCCCCATCTATCTCTGCCCTTCTAATAAAATGAAAATAATTTTTTAATTGAAGCTTACACAGAGAATGAAGATAACTTCTAATAAATACACGTTTTTGGTACACATTTAATAAGCACTAAGTGCTTACCATTTGCCAGACACAATGCTAAGAATTTCATATGCACTATTACTAATCTTCATAATTTAATGAAGTAGCAAGTATGACTTGTATTTTAGAGATAAGTAAACTGATGTGGAGAAGTTAAATATCTTGTTTAAAGGTTACTAACAAGTTCAAACACAATTAATCTGATCCACAGTTCACATCCCTAACAAATCCACAACACAAAAAGTAAGTTATGCTAACTACATAGGAAAATGAAAAGAAAAAGACTGAATCTAGAACTGTACCAACAGATTAAACATTATATGAAGTGATCCAAAGAAAAGCTCATGGAGGAGACATATCTGAAGGTATGATTCAAAGTTAGATTATCAAGATGTACTACATGATACTCATTCAAATGCATTTAATTTTCATGGAACAAAACTAAATTTAACATATTCGATTTAAGTCAGTTATTATCTAATCACCACAGTAAACTGTACTTCATTGGTCATAGGCAGTACTGAGTTTCTATACTATTTGTTCTTTAATTATAAAGTAATACAAATATATAGAGAATAAATCAATGAATGTCAAAGGTTCAGATTCTTGTGGGAAATTTATTCATGAGATCATCAATTATATCCAAATATATGTTATAGAGAATGGAAAATCAATGGAATTGTAGTAAATCCTCTCTGACAGTGACAGCAGGAGAAAAAGAAACTGCAGTAATGTTTCTGTTTAAGTTCAGATAAACATAACAGAAAAGGAAGTCAAATTGCATGAGATAATCTAAGAGTCAGATTTATTTGGAAGTGGAGGAAATGCTCAAAGGAATTACTAAAACTCAAAACAATTTAAAATACTGAAAACATACTCAACAGTGTTTGACAACCTATCAAAATTGAATTCTCTTAAGTCCAAACAGCTGCTAAGTTAGAAGACCCAATTACATCTTTGGTGACTAAAGCATGAAGATACTGTGATTAGTGATAGCCAGAAAAAAATGATGGAATTCAAAAAAACTAATTGTCAGGAAAAATTTCTCCTCCTCAACTTAATGTTATAACACTAATCAGTATCACATTTTTCAACAAGTATTTATTGAGGCTAGCGATTATGGCTCTGGGCACTAGAAACATGGTAACAGAGAATTTAAAAAACCCTTTTCTTGTATATCTTACATTTTAGTCCAATAGACAATTTTAAGAAGTGAAATAAATAGCATTAAAGATGGTGTTAACAGTAGCTAAGACATGGAATCAACATAAATGCCCATCAACAGAAGACTGGATAAAAAATTGTGGAATGTGTACTCTATGGAATACTACACATAGTTCTGGAAGTTTCAGCCAGAGCCATCAGGCAAGAAAAAGAAATTAAAGGGATACAAATTGGGAAGGAAGAACTCAAACTATCCCTCTTGGCAGATGATATGATTCTTTATTTAGGGGATCCAAAGAACTCTACTAAGAGACTACTGGAACTCATAGAAGAGTTTGGCAAAGTAGCAGGATATAAAATCAATGCACAAAAATCAACAGCCTTTGTATACACAGGCAATGTCACAGCTGAGAAACAACTGCTAAGATCAATCCCATTCACAATAGCCACAAAAACATTCAAATACCTTGGAATAAACTTAACCAAGGACGTTAAAGATCTCTATGATGAAAATTACAAAACCTTAAAGAAAGAAATAGGATACCAAAAAATGGAAAAATCTTCCATGCTCATGGATTGGAAGAATCAACATCAACATGTCCATTCTCCCAAAAGCAATTTATACATTCAATGCAATACCAACCAAGATACCAAAGACCTTCTTCTCAGATCTGGAAAAAATGATGCTGAAATTCATATGGAGGCACAGGAGAACTCGAATACCTAAAGCAATCTTATACAACAAAAACAAAGCTGGAGGCATCACAATACCAGATTTCAGGACATACTACAGGGCAGTTGTTGTCAAAACAGCATGGTACTGGTACAGAAACAGATGGATAGACCAATGGAACAGAATAGAAACACCAGAAATCAACACAAACATCTACAGCCAACTTATATTTGATCAAGGATCTAAAACCAACTCCTGGAGCAAAGACAGTCTATTCAATAAATGGTGCTGGGAAAACTGGATTTCCATGTGCAGAAAGTATGAAACAAGACTCTTACCTTTCACCTTACACAAAAATCCACTCAACATGGATTAAAGATCTAAATCTACCACCCGACACCATCAAATTATTAGAGAACATTGGAGAAACCCTGCAAGATATTGACACCGGCAAAGACTTCTTGGAAAAGACCCCGGAGGCACAGGGAGTCAAAGCCAAAATTAACAATTGGGATTGCATCAAATTGAGAAGTTTCTGTACTGCAAAAGAAATAGGAAAGTGAAGAGGCAACCAACAGAATGGGAAAAAATATTTGCAAACTATGCAACAGATAAAGGGTTGATAACCAGAATCTACAAAGAGATCAAAAAACTCCACAACAGCAAAACAAACAACCCACTTAAGAGATGGGCCAAGGACCTCAAAAGACATTTTTCGAAAGAAGAAATCCAAATGGCCAACCGACACATGAAAAATGTTCAGTATCACTAGCAATCAGGGAAATGCAAATCAAAACCACAATGAGGTTTCACCTCACCCCGGTGAGAATGGCTCACATACAGAAATCGACCAACAACAGGTGCTGGTGAGGATATGGAAAAAAGGGACACTAACCCACTGTTGGTGGAAATGCAAACTGGTTAAGCCACTATGGAAGTCACTCTGGAGATTGCTCAGAAACCTGAATATAGCCCTACCATACAACCCAGCCATACCACTCCTTGGAATTTACCCAAAGGAAATTAAATTGGCAAACAAAAAAAGAGGTCTGCACCTTAATGTTTACTGCAGCTCAATTCACAATAGCTAAGACCTGGAACCAACCCAAATGCCCATCAACAGTAGACTGGATAAAGAAATTATGGGACATGTACTCTATAGAATACTATTCAGCAGTAAAAAAAAAAAAAAAAAAAGAAGAAGAAGAAGAAGAAATGAAATCCGGTCATTTGCAACAAGATGGAAGAATCTGGAAAACATCATGCAGAGTGAATTAAGCCAGTCCCAAAGAGACAAATATCATATGTTCTCCCTGATCAGTGACAACTGACCAAGCACCAAAAAGGAAACCTATTGAAGTGAAATGGACACTATGAGAAATGGTGACTTGTCCTGACTGTTGTTGAAAAACTTAATATTTTATCCCTTTTAGTATTTTTTTGTTCTACTTAATACTATTGGTTGAATTCTGTAATTAATACACAGTTTTTCTTAAGTGTTGTAACTTAACTGAAAAGTGATCCTTGTTAAACATAAAAGTAGGAATAAGAGAGGGAAGAGATGTACAATTTGGGACATGCTCAATCGGACTTGCCACAAACGTTAGAGACAGGAACATACCAGGGAATGGCTTTCCATGTGCAGAAGCATGAAGCAAGACCCCTAACTTATACCTTAGACATAAATCCACTCAACGTGATTAAAGACCTAAATCTAAGACCTGACACCATCAAATTATTAGAGAACATTGGAGAAACCCTGCAAGATATTGGTACCAGGGGATTCCAATTCAATCCCATCAGGTGGCATGTACCAATGCCATCTCACTAGTCCAAGTCATCAATTTCTGTTCACAATTGATCATAATGATAGGACTAAGAGTCAAAGGGATTACATAAACAAGACTAGTGTCTGCGAATACTAACTGATAGAATTAAAAAGGGACAGAACGATCCAACATGGGAAGCAGGATACACAGCAGACTCATAGAATGGCAGGTGTCCTAAACAGCACTCTGGCCTCAGAATCAGCCCTTAAGGCATTCGAACCTAGCTGAAAAGCCCATGAGAGTATTTTAGGCATGGAAAGCCAAGACACTCTGGCAAAAAAAAAAAAAATGACCTAAATGAAAGATCTCTGTGAGTGAGATCCCAGTAGAAGGAACAGGTCATCAAAGAAGGAGGTACCTTTCTCTGAATGGAGGAGAGAACTTCCACTTGGACTATGACCGTGTCTAAATAGGATAAGAGTCGGTGAACTCAAAAGGCTTCCATAATGTTGGCAACTCATGACGAGAGCCTAGGGTGATTACTGATGCCATAAACAAGATGTCAATTTGTTAAGTCAACAACAGGAGTCACTGTGCACTTACTCCTCATGTAGGATCTCTGTCCTTAATGTGCTGTACATTGTGATTTAATGCTATAACTAGTACTCAAACAGTATTTTTCACTTTGTGTTTCTATGTGGGTGCAAACTGTTGAAATCGCTACTTAATATATACTAAACTGATCTTCTGTATATAAAGAGAATTGAAAATGAATCTTGATGTGAATGGAAGGGAGGAGGGAGTGGGAGAGGGGAGGGTTATGGGTTGGAGTAAAGTTATGGGGGGGAAAGCCATTGTAATCCATAAGCTGTACTTTGGAAATTTATATTCATTAAATAAAAGTTAAAAAAAAATTTAAAAAGAAATTATGGGATGTGTACTCTCTGGAATACTACACAGTGGTAAAAAGAAAAAATGAAATCCGGTCATTTACAACAAGTGGAGGATGTGGAAAACATCACGCTGAGTGAAATAAGCCAGTCCCAAAGGGACGAATATCATCTGTTCTCCCTGATCTGTGACAACTAACTGAGTACCTAAAAGGAAACCTGCAGAAGTGAAACTGACACTATGTGAGGCAATGACTTGATCAGCCCTTGTCCTGACTGTCAAGGACTGCTTACTATTTTATTTTTTAGTATTTTCTTTTTCTTTTTTTTTAACTTTTATTTAGTAGATATACATTTCCAAAGTATAGTTTATGGATTACAATGGCTTTTTCTGCCTCATAACTTCCCTCCCACCCGCAACCCTCCCATCTCCCGCTCCCTCTCCCATTCCATTCACATCAAGATTCATTTTCAATTCTCTTTATATACAGAAGATCAATTTAGCATATATTAAGTAAAGATTTCATCAGTTTGTCCCCACATAGAACACAAATTGCCAAATACTATTTGAGCACTAGTCATATCATTAATTCACATTGAACTACACATTAAGGACAGAGATCCTACATGAGGAGTAGGTGCACAGTGACTCCTAATGTTGACTTAACAAATTGACACTCTTGTTTAAGGCATCAGCAATCTCCCCAGGCTCTACTCATGAGTTGCCAAGGCCATGGAAGTCCCCTGAGCTCGCCGACTTTGATCTTATTTCAACAAGGCCATAGTCCAAGTGGAAGTTCTCTCCTCCCTTCAGAGAAAGGTACCTCCTTCTTTGATGGCGCGTTCTTTCCACTGGGATCTCACTCACAGAGATCTTTCATTTAGGTCCTCTTCTTTTTTTTATCCAGAGTATCTTGGCTTTCCATGTCTAAAATACTCTCATGGGCTCTTTAGCCAGATCAGAATGCCTTAAGGGGTGATTCTGAGGCCAGAGTGTTGTTTAGGACGTCTGCCATTCTATGAGTCTGCTGTGTACCCGGCTTGCCATGTTGGATCGTTCTCCAACATGGGAAGTATTTTCTTTTTCTACTTAATACCATTGGTTAAAAAAATAAATTAAAAAATAATATAAAGATGGTATTTAGCAAAATGAAGATAAAGGAAGGTAATGAAAAATGGGGAATATAAGAGACAAGCACAGGAAGAGGTCATTTTAATAGGATTGAGAGGAAAGGCCTCAATGAGCAGATAAAATTAAGCAGAAACATGAAGGAGATAGGGAGACAAGCCAAAACACCCTGGTGTGGAAGGATGTAGAACAGCCAGAGAAAAGGCTCTAAGGCAAGAGCATTCTTACCAGGTTATAGGAAAAGCCAAGATGCCAGTAAGCCCTGGTGCAGAATGAGAGTAGGACAAATTACAAGAAATGAGGTACAAAAGTTAGTGAAAGTGGAGACAAAAATCATACATAATCTTATAAGCTATTATATAAACTCTAGTTTTATTGTAAGTGAAAAGGAAAATTTTCACAAAATCTTGAATAGAGAATTAATGTAACTTGATTTATCTGTTAAAAGATGGTAGCAGAAAGAAAATCAGGAAGCTGTTCTTAATGTGTGTATTCACAGACTTAGCAGAATTGTTATCTATTTTTTATAAGATTTATTTATTTTATTTTAAAGGCAAAGTTATAGAGCAGCAGAGAGAGAGGCAGGGGGAGAGAAACAGACAGACAGACAGACAGAGAGGTCTTCCATCCACTGGTTCATACCCCCAGTGGCTACAATGGCTGGAGCTGTGCTGATCTGAAGCCAGGAGCCAGGAGTCTCCTCCAGGTCTCTCACGGGGGTGCAGGGGGCCAAGGATTTGGGCCATCTTCCACTGCTTTCCCAGGCCATAGCAGAGAGCTGGATTGGAAGTGGAGCAGCCAGGACTAGAACTAGTGCCCATATGGGATGCTGGCACTGCAGGTGGTGGCCTCACCTGCTACACCACAGTGCTGGCCCCTTGTTATCCATTCCTAAAGAGCTATCATTAGGGGCCGGCACTGTGTTGCAGCAGGTAAAGCCATTGCCAGCAGTGCCAGTATTCCATATGGGCGTAAGTTCAAGACCTGGATGCTCCACTTCCAATCCAGCCCTCTGCTGTGGCCTGGGAAAACAGTGGAAGATGGCCCAAGTCCTTGGACCCCTGCACCCATGTGACAGACCTGGAGGAGGCTCCTGGCTCCTTGCTTCAGATCAACTCACCTCCAACTTTGCAGCCTTTTGGGGAGTGAACCATGGACGAAGACTCTCTCTCTTCCTGTCTATAATTCTGCCTTTCAGATAAATAAATAAATGCTTAAAAAAATTAATTGGAAAAAAAAGAGCTATCATTAAGACTCAGGCTCCAGAGTCAATCCTAGGTTCAAATCCTTCCTCCACTATAGACCCAAGTGTAGGTTTCCCTCCTATACAAAATGATGCACACCTAGGTTTCCTCCTAATTAAAATAAGAATTTTTTTTAAAAGATGTATTGAACAACTACTATACACCAGATCCTTTCTTGGATTTTAAGTGCAATTTGTTTATGAGAGAAGAACAGGAACCATCAGGAGAGTTCGAAGGCAGCACAGGTAAGGAAAGACAGCCTATTCAAGGTATGTTACCTGACCAGGTACTGAAGAAGACAGCTGGAATTTGACTCAGGGAAACTGGTTAAAAGATTATAAATAGAACTGCCCAAGGACAATGGACCAAGGGACATGGAATATTTATATTCCTAATTGAGTCATGGGATTAATGCTGCTCCTGGGAGGCATTAATTTCCTCATATTTCAATCAGTCTTTATCTTTCATGAGCAGGATGGCCTATTGTGGCTCTTGAAAAAAGCCCTCAGGCATATGGAGCACTCATTGGCTGTGGGACATGTTCAGGAGCACTGACACCATCTGATCTGAGTGTTATGGGTGGGGCACGGAAAACAACTGCTACATAGCCATAGCATAAAAAGACTAATGGTATGGTATATACTACTAAAAGTGAATGGTGACTATTTCTGGATGGTAAAAATTATTTATCTTTTTTTTTTCTTTTTTTGTACATATTTTCAGCTTTAAAACTCTGTGAGGCACCAAGATGGAGCAATAGGGAGGGAGCTTAATGCTCTAGTCTAAGGGAAGATAGTTAAAAAAAAAAATGAAGAAAGTACAATCTCAGGGAAGAGTTAGGGAGACACTGATAGAGGAAACTCCACGCAAATCGGAGAGACACTGCGGATCTACATGGAGGGTATGGAGGTGCACAGCTCGGGACCCAGCAGCTGAGAGTCTCAGCACCAGCTTTGTAGTGTAAGGTGAGACCAGACTGCAGCAGACAAAACCACAGGCAATAAGCTGTGGGAAGGGCCTGCCATGAGTCTGGCTTGGAGCCCTGTGGGGGACATAATACCTGCCAACATAGAAGAACAAAAAATGGGCACATTTCTCTCTCCCTCACCACCCTGCACCAGTGTCCTACAACTAGCCAAAAGCGGGCAGGTGCCATTTTGGACATATGAAACAGTTGTAGCAGCTCATGTCTGCATGCCCAACAAAAGGCAGAGAAGGGATGCCTGAGTCTGGCTGGAAGAACTGACAGGTGCTGGATCTTGTGACTGTGGGAGCCTTGTGTTCTGGGACTGTGAAAACACTGTGGCTTTGTATGAAGGTACAGGGTATCGCTAGGTCTTTGGGCAGTCACTATGGGCAATTCCACATGCTCAGGGCTCCCTGATTCCCTGGTGAGGGTCATTGCTGTAGGATCCATGTTCTCACCAAGGACTGCATGGATATGGATCCTTTATGTGGTTCTTGTGGCAGCATAGATGCATATTGTCCCCACTGGGGCTAGCACCCAGGCATTGGTCTCCAGGGAGGAGAGGAAGTAAGCATGAAACTATGTCAACAGTGCTAAACAAACCTCCCACCTGATTAAAAAAAAAAAAAAGGAGGAGGAGGAGATTTACCATGCCCAATTTGGAAGTCACCTTGGAGACTCCCCTCACCCTGGACCACTAAACAGAGGTCCCTGGCCATACCTAGCACACGCCTCAGGGTATTCACAGAAACAGCAGACACTCACTAATTCATAGAGGCACAGTCCAAAAATAAAAGCCATCACAGGAGAAAAAAATAGCCAACAAGTATCTGCATAAATATCTAAAAATAAACGCATGAATTCAATCAACAAGAATAAAGAAGACAACATGACACCCCAAAGGAAAATAGCAACACATCAATACTAGAATGTGAAAATGAAGAAACTGACACAATACCAGAAACAGAATTCAAAACACTGATCATAGGATAACATAGAAGTAATAAGAAGCAAATCCACGAACTAAAGAAATCCATATGTGACATGAAAAAAATTTTTCCCATGAAATTGAAATTTTAAAGAGAAATCAAAACAAAATATAAGAAATGAAGAATTCAATAGAACAAATAAACAATGTGGTGGAAAGCCTTAACAATAGACTCAGTGAGGCAGAAGAAATAATATTCCAGCTAGAAGACAAATCTCTGGAAATTTTATAGACAGACTTAAAAAAAAAAAAGAAGAAGAAGAAATTAGAAAACTAAAAAACAGTGTTGGCCGTCACCACAGCTCACTAGGCTAATCCTCCGCCTTGTAGCGCTGGCACACCGGGTTCTAGCCCCGGTCGGGGCGCCAGATTCTGTCCCAGTTGCCCCTCTTCCAGGCCAGCTCTCTGCTGTGGTCCTGGAGTGCAGTGGAGGATGGCCCAAGTCCTTGGGCCCTGCACCCCATGGGAGACCAGGAGAAGCACCTGGCTCCTGCCTTCGGATCAGCGCGGTGCTCCGGCCGCAGCGCGCCAGCCGCGGTGGCCATTGGAGGGTGAACCAACAGCAAAGGAAGACCTTTCTCCCTTTCTCTCTGTCTCTCTCTCTCACTGTCCACTCTGCCTGTCAAAAAAAAAAAAAAAAAACAGTGTTGGAGATTTACGGAATTCTATCAAATGATACAACATGCATGTCTTATGAGTTCCCGGATGCATAAAAAGAGAGTGGATTAGAAGGCCTTTTAGTGAAATAATTACTAAAACTTCCCTAATTTGGAGAAACAAAGGGACATCCAAGTACAGGAAGCACTTAGAACTCCTAATGGACGTGATCAGAAAAGATCCTCACCAAGACACATTGTAGTCAAACTCTCCACAGTAAAATTCAAAGGCAAGATTTTAAAATGTGCACGAGGGAAATGCCAGATTTTCAGAGGACCTCCAGTTAGACTCACAGCTGACTCCTCATCAGAAACCCAACAAGCTTAGAGAGAATGTTGAGATATAATCCAAATCTTAAGAGAAAAGAAATGTCAACCCAGAATACTGTACCCTGCAAAGCTGTCATTTATGAATGAAGGTGAAGTAAAGACCTTCCATAACAAATAGAAATTAAAAGAATGTATCATCACTTGTCCAGCCCTGCAAAAGATGCTTAAGGATGTGCTACACACACAGAAACACATAACATGGTCCTCACCATAGAAGGTGAAGGAAGAAAATCCCCCAATAAAAGTACAAAGGAAATCCAAAATAAACAATAGGAACATTTATGGAAAAATGTCAGGCTCAAGTTGTTACTTATCAATAGTCACCTTGAATATAAATGGCCTCAACTCTCCAATTAAAAGATACAGACTGGCCAAATTAAAAAAAAGAAAACATCTATTTGCTTTGCTGCCTACAAGAAACAAATCACATTAACAATGATACATGCAGACTGAAAGTGAAAGGATGGAAAAAGATATTCCATGCTAACAGAAACCAAAAAAGAGCTGGTGTATCCATCCTAATATCAGACAAAAAATACTTTAACATAGAAATTATTAAAAAGACACAAAGAAGGACACTATGCAATGATTAAGGGATCAATTGAACAGGAAGATGTGACTATAATAAATGTATATGCATCTAATTACAGGGTACCTAGCGATTTAAAAGAAATGCAGCCGGCGCCGCGGCTCAATAGGCTAATCCTCCGCCTTGCAGCACCAGCAAACTGGGTTCTAGTCCCGTCGGGGCACCAGATTCTGTCCCAGTTGCCCCTCTTCCAGTCCAGCTCTCTGCTGTGGCCCAGGAGTGCAGTGGAGGATGGCCCAAGTGCTTGGGCCCTGCACCCCATGGGAGACCAGGAGAAGCACCTGGCTCCTGCCTTCGGATCAGTGCAGTGCACCGGCCCTTTCTCTCTGTCTCTCTCTCTCACTGTTCACTCTGCCTGTTAAAAAAAAAAAAAAAGACTTATTTATTTATTTGAAAGGCAGAGATACAGAGAAAGGAGAGAGAGAGAGAGAGAGAGAGAGAGAGAGAGAGAGAGAGAGAAAATGAGAATCTTTCATCTGTCTGTTCACTCCCCAAATGGCCACAATGGCCAGGGCTAGGCCAATCCGAAGCCAGAAGCCAAGAGCTTCCTCCAGGTCTGCCCTGTGCATACAGGGTGCCAAGTACTTGGGCCACCTTCTGCTGCCTTCCCAAGTGCACCAGCAGGGGGCTGGATCAGAAATGAAGCATCCAGGACTCCAACCAGCACCCATATGGAATACCAGCACTGCAGGCAGAGGCTTAACCCTCCACACCACAGCACCATCCCATGAAGATAAGCTTTTATGAACATTCACATATAGCACTTTAGCACTCTCTTTTATTAATAACATCATAAATGATAGGTAGACATATTTAGTGAGTAAAGTATAAGGATGTGTGACTATGTTATAAATGCATCTTTAATTTTAAAATAAAATGTTAAACTCATAGTGACTGTGAGATTCTATATTCCCACTAGCAATGTATGAGTGACCCAAATGTAATTTTGAGTTCTGGACCTGCTACTCATTAACTATGTGAACTTAGATTACTTTGGTTTTAATTCTTTGTTTCCTCAGCTTTTTTCATTTTTTTATTTTTTAACATTTATTTAATGAACATGCATTTCCAAAGTACAGCATATGGATTACAATGGCTTCCCCCCCCATATCTTCCTTCCCACCCACAACCCTCCCCTTTCCTGCTCCCTCTCCCCTTCCATCCACATCAAGATTCATTTTCAATTCTCTTTATATACAGAAGATCAGTTTAGTATATATTGAGTAACGATTTCAACAGTTTGTACCCACACAGAAACACAAAGTGAAAAATACTATTTGAGTACTAGTTATAGCATTAAATCACAATGTACAGCACATTAAGGACAGAGATCCTACATGAGGAGTAAGTGCACAGTGACTCCTGTTGTTGACTTAACAAATTGACATCTTGTTTATGGCATCAGTAATCACCCTAGGCTCTTGTCATGAGATGCCAAGGCTATGGAAGCCTTTTGAGTTCACCGACTCTTATCCTATTTAGACACGGTCATAGTCCAAGTGGAAGTTCTCTCCTCCCTTCAGAGAAAGATACCTCCTTCTTTGATGACCTGTTCCTTCCACTGGGATCTCACGTGCAGAGATCCTTCATTTAGGTCATTTTTTTTTTTGACAGTGTCCGGGCTTTCCATGTCTGCAAAACTCTCATGGGCTTTTCAGCCAGATCCGAATGCCTTTAGGGCTGATTCTGAGGCCAGAGTGCTGTTTAGGACACCTGCCATTCTATGAGTCTGTTTGCTCAGCTTTTAATGTAAGAATCCTAATAACTTTTAGGGCTGTTACTGGGATTATGGAACAAAAAGTTAACAAGTTGTAGCAGAGTATAGAGTGATGATACAAAAAGAGAGTGCATATTAGAGCCTCCCTTCAATAATAAATGTTTTATGTCAGGAAGAAATTTCCAGGCTATTAAGAAGAAGGGCCAGATTTTGGAAGGCCAATAGGAATTACAGCACCCTCTTTTGTTATTAAGATCATAAATGCTAGGCACACATATTTTAGTGAGTAAAAGTATAAGCTCTGGGGCCAGCGCTATGGCATAGCAGGTAAAGCGACTGCCTGAAGGGTCAGCATTCCATTTGGTCGCCGGTTTGAGTCCCCGCTGCTCCTCTTCCAATTCAGCTCTCTGCCAAGGCACCTGCATGGGAGACCAGGAAGAAGTTCCTGGCTCCTGGCTCCTGGCTTTGGATTGGCAAGCTCTGGCCATTGCAGCCATCTGGGGAGTGAACCAGCAAATCAAAGATCTTCTCTCTCTCTCTCTCTCTCTCTCTCTCTCTCTCCCTCCCTCCCACCATCCCTCCCTCCGTCTTTCTCTCTCTCTTTCCCTCTTCCTCCCTCCCTCTTTCTCTTCCTCTCTGTCTGCCTCTGCCCTCTCTGTAACTCTGCCTTTCAAAAAATGAATAAATCTTTAAAACAAACAAAAAAAGTATAAGCTCTGAAATCAGATTGGATTTGAATTCCACCTCTATTTCTCAGCATATGACTTGAATAAGTTACTTATCCCCTTCGTGTTTTAATATCCTCATCTGTAAAATTATGATAATTACTTCATCAAACTCTTGAGAAAATTAAAGCATTTATATGCATAATGGATTTAGAATCATCCTTGCCTCAAATAATTGTCTGCTATATTATTTTTAAATGTCTGTTTTTCCCTTCTATGTTTTAGCTGTATGATCTTAAGCAAATCATATAACAGTTGCAATTTCACCACCTGTACAAAAAGAATAAAAGTTTATAATGCTGCAAAAAGGATTAAATGAAATAACATATTTAAGATGATTTGGCTCATAGAAAACATGATACAAATGTTAGCCTCTTTCCTTTCTATATTTTAACAGAGACATTTTTCTCATTTCTTCCAAAAGACAGGTTATCACCTGTCACTTTGTTCATCTGCTTAACTTGCTACATAAAGTTTAGAATGCAGAAGCTTAATAACAAAATATACTTTAATAGCCCACAAATGTTTTTATGCTCAATTTCTGCTTATAGACTGTTTTTGAAAATTGAGTTATAAAAATACAGATCTCTGAATTAGGACAAAGTTATTATAATGATGATTGATTCTTTATTCCAAGAATGAAATGCATTAAGCAAACACAACTACAATCTCACTGTTTAACAGCTTATGGAAAGAGGACCTGCCTTTTTAGGAGTAGGTATTAAAGCCTAACAGGTAGATGAAGATTCCTGGGAGTACCTGCAGACACTGGTGTTATAAATTCTATGAAACATGGAGTCCAGGTGACACTATAAAGTAGTTAATTTGGGTCTATAAACTCCAAATAACATTTCAAGTACAGCCCTCTGAGATGTATAGTGGTACCTATTCATGTTCGTTTGACTCAACTGTTTTGATTTAGGGATACTTTGACACTGGGGCATTATGACACCCTATAAAAGCAAAAATTAAGCTTTCCATTTTCAGCTTTATGATTATAGTATAATATGCACTGAAATGGCACATCAACTATAAGCCTCAACCTTTTGAAAGAGAGTTAACAATGAGGTAGGAAAGTAATATGGGGTCAGAAATTATGTAAAACTCATACTAGTTTAAACTAGAGACAGAATGAGTTAGTGGGATAATTTAAGGAAAGAATAAACCTTAATAATGGAAAGGGTTTCAGAGATGAATTGAGGGAAAAACAGGAACATGAGGTAAGGATAGAAGAACATCTAATAAAGTCACCTATGAAAGAAAAACATGTTTTTGTGACATCTCAGAAAGGGCCACCTGTCATTTTCAGCCAGGGCCCATGAATCTCTAAATTTTATTTGTATCTTCAATAATAAACACTTGTATTTCCAAAGTTACATTTTTCTTAATTTTTTTTCTTTTCAACTTTATTTAATAAATATAAATTTCCAAAGTACAGCTTTTGGATTATAGCAGCTTTTCCCCCCATAACCTCACTCCCACCTGCAACCATCCCATCTCCTGCTTCCTCTCCCATCCCATTCACATCAAGATTCATTGTCAATTATCTTTATATACAGAAGATCCACTTAGTATATACTAAATAAAGATTTCAACAGTTTGCACCCAAACAGAAGCACAAAGTATAGAATACTGTTTTAGTAGTAGTTTTACCATTAATTCACATAGTACAACACATTAAGGGCAAAGGTCCTACATGGGGAGTAAGTGCACAGTGACTCCTGTTGTTGATATAACAATTGACACTTTCATTTATGGCGTCAGTAATCACCTGAGGCTCTTGTCATGAGCTGCAAGGCTATGGAAGCCTTTTGAGTTTGCCAACCCCAATCTTATTTAAACAAGGCCATAGTCAAAGTGGAAGTTCTCTCCTCCCTTCAGAGAAAGGTATTGCCTTCTCTGATGGCCTGTTCTTTCTCCTGGGATCTCACTCACAGAGGTCTTTCACTTAGGTCATTTTCTTTTTTTGCCAGAGTGTCTTGGCTTTCCATGCCTGCAAAACTCTCATGGGCTTTTTAGCCAGATCTGAATGCCTTAAGGGCTGATTCTGAGGCCAGAGTGCTGTTTAGGATAGAGTTTTGCACTATGTGTTGTACTATGTGAATTAATGGTAAAACTACTACTAAAACAGTATTCTATACTTTGTGCTTCTGTTTGGGTGCAAACTGTTGAAATCTTTATTTAGTATATACTAAGTGGATCTTCTGTATATAAAGATAATTGACAATGAATCTTGATGTGAATGGGATGGAAGAGGAAGCAGGAGATGGGATGGTTGCAGGTGGGAGTGAGGTTATGGGGGGGAAAGCTGCTATAATCCAAAAGCTGTACTTTGGAAATTTATATTTATTAAATAAAAGTTTTTTTAAAAAAAAGAAAATCTTTCTCTCCCTTTCTCTGTACTTTACCTCTCAAATAAGTAAAATCTTTAAAAAAAAAAATATGTAAGATAAATTTCAATCTCTACCTCCCTCCATCCCTCTGGTTCTCTCTCCCCTCCTTCTCCCCCTCTCCCTCTGCCTTTTAAATAAATAAATCCTTTCAAAAATAAAAATTGGCCGGTGCTGTGGCTCAACAGGCTAATCCTCCACCTAGCGGCACCGGCACACTGGGTTCTAGTCCCGGTCGGGGCACCGGATTCTGTCCCAGTTGCCCCTCTTCCAAACCAGCTCTCTGCTGTGGCCCTGGAGTGCAGTGGAGGATGGCCCAAGTGCTTGGGCCCTGCACCCCATGGGAGACCAGGAGAAGCACCTGGCTCCTGCCATCGGATCAGCGCGGTGCGCCGGCCACAGCGCGCTGGCCGCGGCGGCCATTGGAGGGTGAACCAACGGCAAAGGAAGACCTTTCTGTCTCTCTCTCTCTCACTGTCCACTCTGCCTGTCAAAAATAAAATAAATTAATAAAAAAATAAAAATTAACAAAAAAACAAGAGTTTGCTTTTGGCCAGATTGTTAGCCAAAGTACAGCAGTCTGACAGTGTATATCAGATGCAAATAACATAAATTACAGATGGCAAGAAAGACTTCCCATTGGGAAAAAAGTTCTGAAATGTTCTGATTAGAAAAAAGCAGAATAGGGGAGACAAACCACAACACTTTCAGTGTAATCTTTATAAAATAGAAATTTAATAAAACACAGAACATACCCATATGTTACATAGGTAAACTAACAGTGAAGTCATTTAGCCTCTCTGAGCCTCATTTCCTCATTGATAAAAGGCAGCTGCCCTTTAAGATCATTTCTAAATTTAATATTCTGAGATTAAACTTTCCCTGTGATTTGTAGAAACATTACATGTAAAAGTCAGCTATAATGAATTAGAATTCTAATCCAGACTTGTGTGATCCTTAAATATGCTAAAGTTTCTCAATATTTCCATTTCTCCACATGTGAAATGATAATTAAAATATTTTTCTTCTTTGTAGAAAAGCTACTGATGAAAACCATATTTAAACATCAAATGATTAGAATAGCAAGTAGAACTCTGAAAATGAGGTAATATTTGTTCTAAAATGATTTGTGATGAGATGAGGTTTGTTACCTGCTAAATTAGGCCTTACTGCATTTTGAAGGGATATGTTCATAAATAATTATTTTTCTTGGTTTCATGTATTATCAAGCTTTTCTGTGAATGAAACATTACAAGGACAACAAAGTGTGCCCCAATTTTTTCAGAGTATATTTATTAGATATAATTCAAACCTGTAACTCCTATTGCTATTTCTGTTTCTTTCATCAACTTCCTCTATATTTTTACCACTATATCAAAACTACAATTTTAAAATATCAAAGGCAAAGTATGATTTGATTAGGAATCAACTGTTCAAGAGTATATCTACCACTATACAATATTCACCTGATGTTCAATGATTTTAATTCACTCACCCACCACCTCAATTTTCTTTTTACCTGTGGAAAAATTTTTATCTCAACTTCAAAGTCACCAATAGAAAATATTTGAAAAACACAAGGGGCATGCATTGCGGCACAGCTGGCTAAGCTAATGCTTGAGATTCTTGTATTCCATACCAGAGCACATGGTTCAAATGCTGGAGGCAGCAGATAATGGCCTCAGTGCTTGACTTCCTGCCACCCATGTGGGAGATCCGAATTGGAGTTCCTGGCTCTTAGATTCAGCCTGGCCCAGCCCCAGCTGTTGCAGGCTTTTGGGGAAAGTAGATGGAAAACAACCATCCCTCCTCTCTTTTTCTCTCTCCATCTCCCACCCTCCCTCCTGTTCTCCCTACCTCTTCATGTCTGTCATTCTGTTATTCAAATAAATAAATACAAAAAATCACAAAAGAGATTAAAAATAATTAGAATCATCTAAATGTAAAACTAGAAAAAAATACACTGAAATGGAATGAATAGGGGAAGAGATTCAAATACTGTTAGAAGGTACCCTGTAACAAACATTTGCACATATTGCTAAGCAAGAAAAAAGTTAATCCCAGTGGAATCACTGTATGCCCAAAAAGCAGCATGTAAAGAGCTCAAAAAGATCAACTTCTTCACAATGTACCCTTTTAAAAACCTAGAAACATTTTGGCAGAAATTGACTAAATACTCACTAAACCTGTTACCTCTGCTTCCTTAGACACAATTAGATTCCATTACAGAGCTTCCTTTGGAGCCAGGCGCAGTCAGATGAAGCTACCTCACAAAAGAGGTGACAGAGCGCCTCCCAACACAAGAGCTCTCTCAAATTCTGCTGGCTGCCAGACTAATAACTAAGATTAAATCTTAATAAGACCAGCCAGCAAAGCAGGTTGAGCCACAACCTGCAATATCAGCATCCTGTATGGGTACCAGTTTGAGTCCAGGGTGCTCCACTTCCAATCCAGCTCCCTGCTAATGTGCCTGGGAAAGCAGCTGAAGATGGCCCAAGTACTTGGGCCCTGCACCCACATGGGAGCCTCAGATGAAACTCTGGTTCCTGGCTTTGGCCTGGCTCAGCTCTGGAAGTCGTAGACATTTGGTGAGTAAACCATCAAATGAAAGACATATGTGTGTTTCTCTCTCTCACTCTCACTATCTCTGTGTGTGTATGTGTGTGTGTGTCCTCTCTAACTCTGTGTGTGTGTCCTTCTCTCTCTGTAACCCTGCCTTTCAAATAAGTCAATAAAATATTTTAAAATCTTCATATAACCAAGTTGATGACCGCTGAGCCTGGTAAGGAATGAATGAATTACACCTAAAGAATAAGCTGGTACACACAAGAGGGCACACCTAGGATTAGACATTGATGGTTCTTGATAAGGGTGTAGGAGTGTCAGAATAGATAAAAATTCACTGATTTAAGGCCAGCGTCGCGGCTCAATAGGCTAATCCTCCACCTTGCGGCACCGGCACACCAGGTTCTAGCCCCGGTCGGGGAGCCGGATTCTGTCCCGGTTGCCCCTCTTCCAAACCAGCTCTCTGCTATGGCCAGGGAGTGCAGTGGAAGATGGCCCAAGTCCTTGGGCCCTGCACCCCATGGGAGACCAGGAGAAGCACCTGGCTCCTGCCATCGGATCAGCGCGGTGCGCCGGCCACAGCGCACTGGCCGCGGCAGCCATTGGAGGGTGAACCAACGGCAAAGGAAGACCTTTCTGTCTCTCTCACTGTCCACTCTGCCTGTCAAAAATAAATAAATAAATAAAAATTAAAAAAAAATAAAAATAAAAATTCACCGATTTAAAGCCATTTCAGACACTGGATTTAACATCTTAGCCTAGGGTTAAAACTCAACCTCAGTCAACAGGTTTGAGTCTGAAAATTGGCTCAGATCTGGGAAATAAGCACGAGACTGTTATTTCTTACTGGTGCAATCTTCTCAATCTCTTACTCCTCTTTTCTTGCTTTTTTTAAAATTATGGATGTTAAGCTGCACCTTTGTTGGTTGCCCCTGTATACTGTCCCCAGGGACACCAGATTCTATCAACCACCCTCAAAACAATCCTTGTATGGGGAAAAAGGAAGCTTTCTGTTGATGGATCTTAGAAGGCTGGGAAAAACAATAGTCAACTTAGTACAGGAGAAATGCTTATGCTTCCCTGAAAGATGGTAGAGGGAGAAAAACAGAAGTTAATGAAGTTGGTTTGCTCGAGTGGTTACATTTTTTTAAAAGATTTATTTATTTGAAAGGCAGAGTTACAGAGCGAGGGAGACAGACAGAGAGGTTTTCCATCTGATGGTTCACTCCCCAAATGGTTACAATGGCTGGGCTGGGCCAGGCCAAAGCCAAGAGCCAGGAACTTCTTCCAGGTCTCTCACATGGGTGCAGGGGCCCACGCTTTATGCCATCACCTGCTGCTTTCCCAAGAACATTAGCAGGGAGCTGGATTGTAAGTAGAGCAGCCAGGATGCAAATCAGTGCCCATATGGGATGCCAGTGCTGCAAGCAGCAGCTTAAACTGCTATGCCACAGCACAGGTCCTGTGATTACATTTCAAAAGTCCAAAGGATCCAGGATTATATTCTACAAGAAAGTCCATATGTGAAATACATAAAACTTGTATACATTAAATAAAAATTTTTAAAAAAAAGAAAGTCCAAGGAACACATCAATTCGTCAAGGCCACTAAGAATGCACTAGCAAGAGGAGCACTAGCATTACTGATCAATTCAGCAGTGGCTCTTCCCTGTGAGTCAGGGATGATGAAAGGATAGTCGCACAGTTGAAAAACTGGCAGCATTTAACTGCCAGATGACAGGAGGCCAAAATTACTATAATGACTGGCAGTGTCAGATGAACAGCTAAGAGAGCTTGACACACAGGAGTTTTGGAGATGGTTAATAAAGCATGGTGTCCCTAGAGACAAAATAGAGGTGAAGCCAATAAAGGTGCTACTTATTATCCATAATCAAGAAAGTAAGAAAAGAGAGCAGGAGGCTGAGGTGGCTGCCCCAACAAAAAGTCACAGTGTCTTGCTCACTTCCCATATATGAGCCAATTTTCAGACCCAACCCAAGAGGTGACACAGAATAACATACCACATTAAAGCTTTGTATTTTCTATTCTCTTTTATGGAAATACTCTTCTCCCAGAAATTCACTTGCTTGCTGCCTCCCTACTTTGAAGTCTTTGCTAGCTGGTTATATCTCTATTAAGACCTCTCCAAACTATCTTATCAGGGTACTTCAGAAAGGTGGGGAAAAAATTAGAATTAAGAAATAGGTTTATTTTGATGCAAAACAACTTGAAATCCATGCATAGTTTTTTCATAATACATATGTTCCACAAACTTTTTAAAGACCTCTCATAATTTAAATTAAAACAACACTAATCCAGGGAATTAAAGTTCATTAAAACAATGACAGATCAACCTATAGAAATTTCATCAGCAGCTGGTGTTGTGGAATAGTGGGTTATGCTGCCACCTGTGACACCAGCATCCTATTTGGGCATGGGTCCCTGCCACCCACATGGGAGACCCAGAAGAAGCCTCTGACTCCTGACTTCACCCTGGCCCAGCGCTACTGTGCGGCTCTTTCTCTCTCTCCTCTCTCTCTCTCTCTCTCTCTCTCTCTCTCTCTGTAACTGTGCCTTTCAAATAAATAAATACATAAATATTTTTAAAAAGAAAAATAAATTTCCCCTGCAACCATGTACCTGCCTCTGTTTTTGATACAGCTTCCTGCTAATGCACCTGGGAGGTAGCAGATGATTGTCCAAGCGCCTGGGTTCCTGCCACCCATGCAGGAGACCTGGATTGAGGTCTTTGCTTCAGACTGCCCAATCCCCAAGCTGTTGTGGGCATTTGGGAAGTGAACCAAGAAATTAAAGGTCTGCCATTCCTTACCCTCATCTCCGTCTCTCCTCTAAGTCACTCTGCCTTTCAGAGAGAGAGAGAGAGTGAGAGATTTAAAAAATAAATAAATAAATAAAAAGACTGGTGGGGGTTGGTGCTGAGGTGTAGCGGGTAAAGCCTCCACCTGCAGTGCCGACGGCCTATATGGGTGCTGGTTTGAGTCCAGGCTGCTCCACTTCCGATACAGCTCTCTGCTGTGGCCTCGGAAAGCAGCAGAAGATGGGCCAGGGCCTTGGGTTCCTGCACCCATGTGAGAGACCTGGAAGAAGCTCCTGGCTTCATATCTGCCCAACTCCATCTGTTGCAGCCATTTGGGAAGTGAACCACCCGATGGAAGACTGACTCTGACTCTCTCTCTCTCTCTCTCTCTCTCTCTCTCTCTCTCTCTCTCCTGCCTTTCTATAACTCTGCCTTTCACAGAAAATAAATAAATCTTTCCCAGCCACACATGTCTGCTGACTCTAAAACCTATCCCTTATAACTTATGGCTTTTTTTAATGGATTGCTTCCCCTTTAAGTACAAGAAAAAATTTTATTTTACAAACTATTATACTCTGAATTTGTCAGTTTGAAATATAAAACATTGGGATAGGTATTGTAGTACAGTGGGTTATGTCACTGCTTGGGATTCTGACATCCCCTATCAGAGTGCCAATTCCAATCCTAGCCCCTCTGCTTCCAAAGCAGCTTTCTGCTGATGAGCCTAGAAAGGCATTGAAACACGGCTCAAGTACTTGGGACCTAGCCATGTGGGAGACCCTGATGGAGTTCCTGGTTCCTGAGTTCAACCTGGCCCAACCCTGGCTATTTGGGGGATGAACAAGCAGATGGAAGCATGCTCACTCGCTCTCGCTCTCTCTGTGTCTCTCCCTCTCTCTCTCTCTCCCTCTCTCTCTACGTATATATCTCTATCTCTCCCTGCCATTTTATCTTTTAAAAAGTAAGTAAATGGATCTTTAAAATAATAAAATAATATATTAGTATTGTATTTTGAGTTGCTTTAAAGTGAGACATGGGAGAGCCATTTGGCCTAACAGTTAAAATAGCCAACTCCCATGTTATGCTACCTATTCAACTTCCAGCTACAGATCCTGATTCTAGCTTCTTACTAATGCAGACCCTGTGAGTCACTGGTGATGACTCAAGCAGTTTGGTTACTGCCACTCACATGGAAGACCTAGATTGGATGTCCAGCTCCTGGCTTCACTGCCTCCCCTCAACCCCAATCCTGCCATTGTGGGCATTTGGGGAGCAAATCATGGATGGGAGCTCCCTCCCACTAGCAAGTAAGTTAAGTAAATTTCTTAAACAATTTTAAAAACTAGAGTGAGACACATTAAAGACAAAATGTTTCTGAACATCTGAAGATCTCTTAACTCCATTAGATACTTCAAGTCTGACACATTTAACATGCCCTCACAAAATGTACAATCTACCTCAATCATGCTGACAGATCAAATCCAAAATAAGCTCTATTAATCAGCACAATAGTAATGCCATTTGCTAACTTTGATGAAAAATGTTTTGTTATATATTTCTGAAAGAAATTGGATTTACTTTTGAGATTTTGATATTTTTCTCATAAATGTTTTTTAATTCTTGTCATAGTTAATAAAGATAAACTGCTTTAAGATTCTTATGAAAGTAAATTTGGTAAATAATCACAGCTCCCATTTATTTAGGAATTATTAATGATCAGGTATATGTTATAGGTGCTTTATGAACATTTTAATTAATCCACAGTACAACCAAGATAAAATTACTTTGCACATTTTTAAGCACATAAAGCTTAAATAATTTAACTAGTATCATACAGCATCAATAATATAATCACAGTGCAAACCTATATTGCTTCCAACTCTAAATACAGCTATCTCTGCTATGTTCTTATTGGCACCACCTTAGAAAAGATATTACTCAGGGACCTACATTGTGGTGCAGTGGACTGAGCCACTGCTTGCAATGCTAGCATCCCATATCATGATAAGTGTCAGTTTCAGTCCTGGCTGTACCACTTCCAATCCAGCTCCATAAATAAATATAAGTGGGAAAGCAGTGGATATTGGCCCAAGAACTTGTTCCCCTGAGAGGAGAGGCCCAGATGGAGTTCCAATATCCTTATTTTATCCTGGCCCAATCCCCATGGTAGTGGCCATATGAAGAGTGAACTAGTGGATAAGCAATCTCTCCTTCTCTGTCTCTCCTCTCTCTGTGTAACTCTGCCTTTCATTAGGTAAACTGAAAAACAAAGAAGAACTATTACTCAGAGACATCTCTAATTAGAAATGGGTATATATTTATATTCTCAATTTTAAAATATTATACATTATTATATATTATAAGATAATTATATTTAATTAACTATCAAAATGACATATTATGCTATAAATATTGAATAATATTTTAAAATCTAGAATATGAACTTATTTTTAAATGAAAAATTTTGGTTTGTTTAAGATTTATTGAATTATTTGAAATGCAGATTTACAGAGAGGAAAGTAGAGAGAGAGAGAGAGAGAATCTTCTATCCACTGGCTCATTCCCCAAATGGCTGCAACAACAGCCATTTGGATCAGGCCAAAGCAAGGAGCCTAGAACTCCATCCAGGTCTCCCACATGGGTGGCAGGGTCCCCCACATTCAGGCCATCTTCCACTGCTTTCCCAGGTAGATTAGCAGAAAAATGAATCTGATGTGGAACAGCCAGATTTTGAACCATCATTTATAACAAATGCCAGTCTCCAAGCAGCAACTTAACTCACTAAGTCACAATGCTGTACCCAGAATAAATTCTTAAGAAAAAATTTCTTCATGCTGAGTAAAAGAAATATATTCTGCTCATTGCAATAAACCTTTTTAGTCCAATAAATCATGGTAATTTTACATTATTCAGAAAGAAGACGGGTCAGCATTGTGGCACAGTGGGTAAAACCTATGCCTGCAGTGCCGGCATCCCATATGGTCGCCAATTCGTATCCCGGCTGCTTCTCTTCTGATCCAGCTCTCTGCTATGGCCTGGGAAAGCAGTAGAAGATGGCCCAAGTCCTTGGACCCCTGCACCACATGGGAAACCCAGAAGAAGCTCTTGGCTCCTGGCTTCGGATCTGTGCAGCTCCAGCTGTTGCGGCCAACTGAGGAGTGAACCAGCAGGTGGAAGACACCTCTCCCTCCCTCCCTCCCTCCCTCCCTCTCTCTCTCTCTCTCTCTCTCTCTGCCTCTCATTCTCTATGTAACTCTGACTTCCAAATAAATAAATCTTTTTTAAGAAAAAGGAGAAAGACCATAGAGTGTGCACTGATTGTATAAAAAACAAAATGTAGTATAACTATTCAATAGGTTGCTGATCCATTTAATTTTTTATGTGTATCTAAACTGGCTTCTAAATTTAATTATTCACATGAGAAATTTGCCCCTTTATATTCTCATTTCTGCTAATTTGACTTTGCCAACTAAAATGACTACAAGTTTGACCACTTACTGACTAGGTAGAATACAAATGAATGATTCAAATCCACTGTGTATATAATGAAAGTTTGAGTGTCATCTTAAATCACCAACACTTTAAGAATAAGTCCTACTAACAGATAATATCTTTGTTGCCATGGTATCTTAACTTTAATGTTTCCTTGTTTCAAAAAATACCAATAATTTTATAACCATACACTCATCAAACAGCTGTTACTTTATTCTTCTCCCAAAATCCTAGCTATTACTATAACCTAAACCTAAATGAAAGTTCTAATCTGTCATTCAATTGAATAGGTGCTTAATCTTGTAACTTTCATTTTTAAGTCCTCAAACTTCTCCCCTCTGGGTAATTTTTTTTTTCATTCAGCAAATACAGTTTATAAGATATATAAACTATGATAGACCCCAGAGATACAATAATACATAACATATCTATTACAGACTGAATTGTGTAGCTTATCCTTTCTCCAAAAATTTCAGATGTTGAAGTTCTAGTTCCTACTATCTCAGAATGTGATGTTATTAGGATACAAGTTCTTTAAACAGATAATTAAGCTAATCTAATATGAATGGCATCTTTATAAGAGATTAGGACTCACCGAAGGAAGACCATGTGAAGACACAAAAAGTACAGTTATTTGCAAGCCAAGGAGACAGGTACAGAAGAAACCAATGATCTTGGACATCTAGCCTCCAGATTTGGAGAAAATGAACTTCTGTGGTTTAAGCCATCTAATCTGTGATACTTGTTACAACAGTTCTAGATAACTAATACACAGTTAACTACTTGCATTCTCTTATCACTATAAACTTCCATGTGAAAATCTGAAGTTTAAAATTCCCAAACAAAATATCAAAACTTTGGCCAGCACTGTGGCTCAATAGGCTAATCCTCTGCCTGCGACACCAGCACACCGGGTTCTAATCCCGGTCGGGGTGCCAGATTCTGTCCCAGTTGTCCCTCTTCCAGGCCAGCTCTCTGCTGTGGCCCGGGAAGGCAGTAGAGGATGGCCCAGGTCCTTGGGCCCTGCACCCACATGGGAGACTAGGAGAAGCACCTGGCTCCTGGCTTCGGATTAGTGCGGTGCGCCGGCCGCAGCGCGCCAGCCGCAGCAGCCATTGGGGGGGTGAACCAACGGAAAAGGAAGACCTTTCTCTCTGTCTCTCTCACTGTCCACTCTGCCTGTCAAAAAAAATAAAATAAAATAAAATAAGAGAAACTGTTAAATACCAAGGCCTAGAGAGATCACAGATATTTTCATTTTTGGAACTTTAAGTGAAATTAGAATTGCACATCAATAAAATTGAGGAGGGGAGGATAATTTTGAAAGGGAACTAAAAAAAGCAACTGTTTCTCAAAATGATAACAGCCTCGCTCCTTGCAAATTTTTCTCCAAATGTCTGATAATGTTAGGAATTCTTTATACCTGAAGGCAGGGGTTTTAGAGTAATGAACAGATCATGTACCTCGTAGAGACAGCTAAATCTAAGCAGCTACATAACCCTGGTCATTTAGGTATTTAGCCTTTTGTGGCCTCAATTCCTAATAAAATAATTAATAGGAATAGTGAGACTCAAATGAGATCATCCAAATTATAGCAAGTTCTACATTTGAAAGTGCCTTAAGAGGAATAATTTTCTTATCAATATAATATAAACACTAGTAAAAGGTGTATCAATGGATTTCTAATCCAAAACAGAACACAAGGTGAATGGAGTTCTTCAAAACTTTCATGGAAAATATGTATTATGAAAAAACTATGCATGAATTTCAAAAAATACACCAAAATAACCATATTTTCTAATTCCACTTCCAGTGAAGTTTTTGAAGTCCTTTTGTTGTGATAAAAAAACTCTGAATGATGTTGTGAGGATGAACTCAGAGAGACTCCCCGTTAGACAATCCAGGTTCTTGTCTTCCTGCATGTAAGAATACAATTGGGAGATGTAAATAGAGGTGAACAGAAAAGCAGAATTTATTGAAAGTAAAGGAATAGGGGCCGGCGCAGTAGCACAACGGGTTCAAGCCCTGGCCTGAAGTGCCAGCATCCCATATGGGTGCCGGTTCAGGCACCAGTTCTAGCACCGGCTGCTCCTCTTCCAATCCAGCTCTGTGCTATAACCTGGGAAAGCCGTAGAAGATGGCCCAAGTCCTTGGGTCCCTGCACCCACGTGGGAGACCCAGAAGAAGCTCCTGCCTTCTGGCTTCAGATCAGAGCAGCTCTGGCCATTGTAGCCATCTGGGGAGTGAACCAGCGGGTGGAAGACCTCTCTTTCTGTCTCTACCTCTCTCTGTAACTCTTTCAAATAAATAAAATAAATCTTTTAAAAAAAGGTAAGTAAAGGAAGAGTACACACTTAGGGGTGAGTGCAGACAATTTCAAGAGAGAAAACTGCTCCTACCCAGGCTAGGGTCATACTTTTTACAGGGTAGGGGTGGCACTTGAGACGGTCTGAATGAAGATCCAAAGAAGACAAGGTTTGGGTGGGACTGCAGCACACATGTTGACATCCAGGAAGGTACCATGACATCAGGTGCTTGATGGAGAGTGAGGATTAGCTTCATGATGAAGAGCAGGTGTGCCAAGTCTTCAGCCAAGCTGGGTCTGCACATAAGTTTTGGTGATACATACAGTGTCCATGATTTGGGTTTTGGCTATCTTTAGCTCCTTGTCTCTCACTGACTCCCTGCCTAGCCCACACCACTTTCATATTACCAAGAGACAATATTAAGTTTAGCAGTTCCTGGAAATTACCCTCTTTGAAAACACAGTATTCACTTTTACAACTATTGGTCTGCAGCTGTTCTTAGTAGTAATTGTGGCATTCCACTGTGGGAAAGAAACTGTTACACAATTAAACACTTCTTTCTTAGCAAAACAGAAAGTAAGCATATGTGTGAAGGATAGGAGATAAAGAAAACACAGTATTCAGTATTCCAAAATGTTTTCAGTTATCCTTGACTTTTCAAATGATGACCAAAGGTCCTGAGACTAGAAAGTGAAAAAATAAATAAAAAAAAAAACCTCAAGACACCATAAATATGCATCAGGCTGATATAACAGACACAGACAAAGCTAGCTGCAAAGTTAGCAGGAAACAATATTTTTTCAAAGGACATCTGTAGCTGTAAATTGTCCTAACAACCCTTTTCTTTTAGTGATAACTTCTTTCTTGCTAAGAATTCCCTGTTCTTTATGAAGATTTTTGCAAGTTTCCACCATTAAAAACTAAGATGATGATTATGTATGCTGTAATTTATGTTTATTCATGAGCTTTTATTTTTGATGATTTTGTTGGTAAGTCTGAATTTGAGAGAGGGGCTGCATTTTCATTTGCTTTGCATTTCTGTTATTTCTGTTTGCTTTGATTTTTTTCTGGTTCTCATTTGTTGGTCTTCATAAAAAATTAAGATTAATTTTTCAGAGAATCACTCCAAATACATGTTTTTGGAAGCTTCTATTCCTAAATGTATGATGCATATATAAATAGTAACTTTAATTAAACTTAGTTCCCATGTAAGTTTTACACATTAAAGACGACAACACATTTAAAGACAAAAAGGCTATAGAACAAATATGTATTAACATTTCTTCCTATGTAGAATGAAACACCCTTCCTGTTCTTTTTTCTTTCTTGGCTATTCTAAAACATAAACTGAGTATTATATTTACAGATTATATAAAATTACATGTATATAATAAAATATAAACTGAGTATTATAAACTCAGTTTTATTTCTTTAAAGATTTATTTATTTATTTGGAAAGCAGAGTTACAAAGAAGCAGAGGCAAAGGAAGAGGCAGAGAGTCTTCCATCTACTAGTTCACTCCCTAAATGGCTGCAAAGCTGGAGCTGGGCCAGCAGTCAAGAGTCAGGAGCTTCTTCCAGTTCTCCCACGTGGGTGCAGGGTCCCAAGGACTTGGGCCATCTTCTACTGCTTTCCCAGGCCATAGCAGAGAACTGGATCAGAAGTGGAGCAGCCGGGACTCAAACTGATGCACATATGGGATGCCAGCACTGCAGGCAGCAGCTTCATCCACTATGCCACAGGACCAGCCCCGATATACTATTTTATTAATACATACCAAATATATATATGAGACAGACCAGGTTGGGGGAGGATACGTTGCATCATATAAAAGATACTATATTGGTTCCAGATATAAATTTAGCCTTCTCTGTATTCCAAGGTTCCATATTCATGGAGTCAAACAACAACCAAAGAATATACATATTTGTGTGTGTGTATGTGTATGTGTGTATGTGTGTGTAATCTGTACTGATATAGACTACTTTTCCTTGTCACAATTCCCTAAACAATACAACAGCTATTTGCATATCATTTAAATTATACTGTGTTAAATAAGTAAACAGTAGATGATTTAAAGTATATAAGGGAGGATGTGAATAGGTTATATTCATAATAGTGCCCCATTTTATTTAAGAAACTTGAGTAACTTGACTTTTGGTATCTGCCAGTGGTCCTAGAACCAATTCACTGAGGATACCAAGGGATAACTATACAGAGGAGGATTAATATGGTGGAGTAGAGAGGGAACTTGCTGTTCTGGTCAGGAGAAGATAGTTTTAAAAAGTGGAAAGAGTGCAGTCTCAGGAAAGAGTTAGGGAGAAAACAACAGAGGAAATGCTACACAAACTACAAGGACACAGTGGACCCATGTGGAGGGCCAGGACACACACAACTCAGGACCCCAGCAGCTGAGAGCCTTCGCACCAGCATTGGAGAGTGAAGTGAGACCAGACTGCAGCACCCAAGCCACTGGTGAAAAAAAAAAACAACACAAAGAGCCTAGAGGGAATGCAGCATGGAGCCGCATGGGGGATAGTGTACCCACCAAACTATAGGAGAAAAAACACACCAGGGAGGTCTGGCGCCCAACGTGGGGCATGAACAGTTACTTTTCGGCCGAGGCTAAGCGGTCTCTCAGGGTAAGTGAAAACCTTAGTATGGTTTATGCAATTTCGTCCCAAAAGGACCTGGCCTTAAAGGCCTTACGCTATATGTTAAAAAGTGTCTGGGTAACTGTCATAACCTTGGCCCTTTGGATTCAGACGGCCAATCTCTTTTCTTGGAACACTTGGTCATGGGTGGAAAAACTCACCCTTAAGAGGGAGAGACACTTTGATACTGCCCTTAAAGCATCCTTCCACCCAGATGCTATAACCCTAGCTTCGGAGGGCGAGAGGGAGAAAGAGGAAGTGCAAGACTTGGGAGAGCCTAAAGCCTCAGAGGAAGATGGCGCGGAGAGAGAATGGGCTAAGTTTGATCAGGAATGCAGAGAGCCTGTGGAGGCACGAACTGTTGAGGTAAAAACAAAAGTAAAAATCGTCCCGCCTAGCCCATCCACCCTTGAAGGGCCGGGACCACCCCCATACCTCCCCGGGGCAGAGGTGGCCTCCCCCTATGTAGAGCCACGGAGGGAGCTTTGTGATCGGGGCACTTATGATTGCCCAGGAGGGGAGAGGAGAAATGAGGCGACCTTTGCGGAAGCTTATCCGGTGGACATAAAGCAGCATAGGGAAGTGAACTCTGGGCCAGGGAACCTGCTGCCTCGGGCCTACCCTGTTAATTTAGCTCCAGGTGGTAACAGAGCTCTGGAGTGGTATCCCTGGGAAGTGAAGGACTTAAAGGAGCTTCGCAAGGCAGTGGTGGAAGATGGGCCAAATTCCCCCTGGGCCCAAACCCTGCTGCAAGATATAGCTTATCACCCATGCATCCCCAAGGACTGGTTGGACGTGGCCAAGGCAGTCCTCATGAGTTCCCAGTTCATAAAGTGGTGCGCCTTCTTTAAGGAGGAGTGCCGGGTGAGAGCCGAAGCTAACGGAGCAGCCCAGCCAGCTATCCCTATTACATATGCTATGCTGGCTGGGACGGGGGAAGGGTTCTCTACGGGGATCCAGCAAGCTGCGCTACCTGCTCCATACCGTGAACAAGTGAGGCAGGCAGGACTTAATGCTTGGTACAAGCTGGATGAGGGGCCCACTGAATCTCCCATCGCAGGGGTGCGACAAAAGCTGGGAAAGTCACTGCCAAATTTTGTAGTTAGGGTCGAACACAGTCTCCGTTGTAAGTTGCTGGCTGGGGACCTTTGGGATCAGTTTGTTAAGATGCTTGTTTGGGAAGGAATGAATGCTAATCATCTGAAGGCCTGCGCTGGCCTGAGGGAGGCTCATAAATCCCCAGAGGCAGTTAAAACTAAGGTGGAACTTTCAGGTGTGGCGGCAACCCCTAAAAGCCCAACACTGCCTCAACGCACTGCGCCTCCAATTCCGCCCATGTGGCCACCCCTTTATGGTTATTCCCCTCCCTTGAATCGCCCGCCGCCATCTTGTACACAGCGTGCCTACTCAACCCCACAGCCAGTCCTACTAGGCCCCGACGTGCACAGTCTTCCCTGTAAATGGGGGACCACGGCCTTTCTCTGCACTCTCTTCCAGTCAGTGTAGCCTGTTGCACCCTTGCAGGCCACAGCCAGATACTCTAGGGAGACTAGTCCTTGGACTGCTTTTTTCCTCCCCATTTACAATTCAATGCTGTCCTCACTAGGAGGGGGAAGAAAAAATGCCTTTAACTACCACTGGCCTTACCTAAAGGAACAAAAACCTTCATCCATTAACCCTTTCCAACCTAATGAGTCTTTATTTGCAGTTAATAAGACTTTTTCTCCAGCACTACGGAAGTCTCTCATTCCCTGCAGCTTTGTTTCAGATGTGTTTCCCTGTCCTAAGCAATGGGCTCCCATGCTGATGACCAGCTCTTTTCTGTGCTGCTGTAGTTAACTTGTCTAAGAGTTTGCACGTGTCTTGAAGGTTTCGTGTTTTATTGGATTTGTCTGTCTTTAATGTTTGAGTGATTACCTAACTCTGATCAGATCTACCCCACAGCTTTGGTTAAAATACTCAGGTTATACGTACTGGTTTTTGGATGAGTGGTTTGACTCTCTAACAGTTTAAATTCTCAAATGGAGTCTAACAACTTTGGGACTTCCAGTAGGATCCCTGGAACTCTCAAAGGATGGGACTCTAAATTTGTTAAAGTAACAACTGTTTGGGTCAATTCAAATTATACAAAGTGTATTAAAATGTTGTGAATAATGTCAGACCTGTGCTGTATTCATGTTCTTGCTTTCCAGCTAGAGTGGCCTTAGGAAAATGAGTAAATTCTGTGTATACAAGCCTTTATGTTGCTAACTAAAGTAAGCCAATACAGATTGGTTCAGAGAATTAAGTTAACGCAAAAGCCCTTCGGTTTGCTTGGTAGCTCACTTGCTCAGTTTTATGCTTTAAACTTGTTTCTCTTAATGATGAAGATCTTTTCAAAGTTGTAAACATGTACAAGTGTCCATGTTTGCTGTCCAGGATGAGTTAATGGTGTGGTATTCATTAATAACTCAGTGTCTTATGTATTGTGTACTTTTCACATCTTAAATTCGATAAGAGAGACTTTTTGAGTTTGTTAGCATGTATTCTCATAGATTGTCCATACATGACAATTCAAGACTATGTAAAAGTAACTACAGGTATAAAGTTTCAGAAGGTGTGAGCAAGTCATGGAAGGTTTTAAAAGGTTTACAACTTTAAAATTGTTTACAGAGTTTTCTTTAAGTTATGTGCTAATGCCAAAATTACATTGACCTAAAGTTGAAGTAAAAAATGTGCACTAATGTTAGTAAATATCTGAAAATGGTCTAAGTCGTAAATCTTGGAATCTGTTTTTACAAAAACTGTAATGTCTATTTTAACAGTGTCTGCTTAATGGGTTACTCTGCCATTTCTAAAGTTAGGTCATGTAAGCTCTTTTTAGCTCTGTTAAGTAGTTCTAAGTCATGTAATCATTTTGTATACTATTATGTTCAAGGTGTTTATTCAATAACAAAAAAACATAAAATTCATGTTCTGTCAAGGTAATCTATTGTGTACTCTACTGTCTCTGTTAAGTTCAAATTGATGAAAAGCATTGCTAAATACCTTTATGATTAGATCTGCTCTAAAAGTGTTAAGATCATCCTGTCTAATGAAGGGTTATCATTTCAGAATGTTAAAAAATTCTATTCTAACCAGATACTCTAAGTTCTCTTGGCACCTTTAACAAACTTTCTAAAAATCAAAGTTCTAAATTCTCTAAACTTTTGGTATCTCCAAAAGGGCCCCTGGAGATATCAAAAGATATATCTCTCATCTTACAGAGATAATAACCAATTGGGATGTTTAAAAGTGCTGCCAAGATGTAAAATAATTCAACACTCTACTAAAATTCCTCACAACCCACAGAAACAGGCTATGGCGGAAAAAAACCATCAATGCCTCAAAAAAGTTATTAAAACAAAAAGGGGGAGTGGCTACCCCCCATCTACAGTTACATAAGGCCTTGTTTACCATCAATATTTTAAATTTTTTGAAAGGGTCAAGGGAGTCAAGGTTCCAAAAACATTGGGGACATTTAAGCCCTAAACCACAGATGCTCGTTAGATGGAGAGACCCTCTCACTCGACTCTGGAGAGGGCCTGACCCGCTGATTCAGTTGGGAAGAGGATTTGGCTGTGTGTTCCCCATAGGGGAGTTGACTCCAATTTAAATACCAGCCAGAAATATCAGGCCTATGCCCGATGCAAGTAACAACCCACCCAGGGAGCAGTTTGCCCCTGAGGGATATCCCCTTGTCTTTCCTCTTCCAGAAATGGATGGAGATCGAAATCGAAAGGCAGGCGACGATGTGGACACTACTCTTTGCTGTGATCCTGAAGTGCCCAGCCCAGTGACGGGGGATTCGATGACCCAAACGAGATCATCAAAACACTTCAGGAGGACCTGAAAAAGATGAAGAGAACTCCAAGAAAGCCCCTTTTGGACGAGCCTTAATGGACTCTTTCCCTACCTCTGCTCTCTTCTTGGACTGCTTCTTGCCCTGCTTTTAATCCTTGCTATTGGCCCATGCATAATGAATAGGCTTATACAGTTTATACAACAGCGCATAGAGGCAATAAGGGTAAGACAGGTTGAGGTTCATTACCAGAGGCTGCTAGCCACAGAGGGCTACGATCCCCTGAACTGGGGAAGCGCCCCCGGTGCTCTCCACATTGCCAATGACGGGTAAGATTCTGGATGGACCGGAACAACCTAAGACAGGCGGTGGAGAAAGCTCACCACGCCCCCATAATTACAAGTCACGCGACACCCCAAGACGGGTAAAGCACCCAGCGTCCTGTACCAACCTAAGACAGGGCTCATGGCCAAGCTGCCTGGGTTACCAATGACGGGTAAGGGCAAGGACGGCTGGGGGCAACCTAAGACAGGGATCGCGTGCTAAAACAAAAAGGGGGAATCTGTGGGGCATGAGCGCAGCCAGGCCAGGCCAGGCCCGGCCCGGGGGCTCCGCATGCGCAGCTGCTCCAGGGTGCCCCCGCCCGAGCTGCGCGGAACGAAGCCGCGTGGAGCCAAGTAAGATGGCGCCCAGAGGAAGTAAGATGGGCGGAATCCAAAGTTGTTTACCACTAAAGCTAATTGGCTGCGCAACATCCAGGGAGGTAACAAAACTAGTAACAAGTGTATAGACATAGGGCTAGTCCTATAGAAATCCCCCCGTAAGGTGACTGTGTAAAGTGATTGGCTGGTCCTTAGCCCTGCCCCAATGACTCTGCAGTTTTGTGCTATAAAAGGTTCTGTTTCTCAGGAAGTAAATGAGTCCTTGCTAGACTTGGCTCCCTGCTGCGTCTGATTGTCTCCGGGACAGGGAGGCTGGGGAACGGGCGAGCGGTCGCACTTACCTTTCCTCGGACCCAGTCCATCCTTGTACGGGTGGACTAAGACCCAACAGGGAGGCAGGTTTTCTCTCACTTCAATCATCCTGCAAAGGCATCCTTTAACAAGCTGATAGTGAGCAGGTGCCATTTTGGGCATATGTAACATCTGCACCAGCTCATGTCCACATGCCCAGTAACCAGGTGAGAGGAGGTGCCTGAGCCTGGCTGGGAGAACAGACAAGGGGCTGGGTGCTTGTGACTGTGAAAACACTGTGGCTACATGCAAGGGCACAAGGTGTGGCTAGGCCAATAGGTAGTCCCCCTGTGGGTGGCTCCACGTGCTCAGGGCTCCTGATTCGCTGGTGAAGGTCACTGATGCAGGATCTGTGCTCACACCAAGGACTGCACAGATCTTTTTTGAGGTTCTTTGGGAATGTGAATATTACACCCACTAGGGCTAGCAACCAGGCATTAGTCTCCTTATAAGAGAGGGGTGAGCATTTGACTATGCCAACAGAGCAAATTAACCCTCCCCTCTGATAAAAAAAAAGAAAGAAAGAGAAAGAGAGATAGATTTACCAAGCCAAATTTGGGTGTCACCTTGGACACTCCCCTCACATTGGACCACTGAACAGAGCTCCCCAGCTACAACCAGCACATGCCACAGGGTATTCACTGAAAGAGCAGACACTCCACAGAGGCACAGTTCAAAAATAAAAAGCCATCACAGGGGAAAAAAATAGCCAACAAGTATCTGCACAAATACCTAAAAATAAATATAATTCAAGAAACAGGAATAAGGAAGACTACAAAAAGAATAAAACAACATTTCAATACTAGAATGTGAAAATGAAGAGATTGAAGAAATGCCAGAAACAGAATTCAAAAAGTTGATCATAAGATTAGTTAGAAGTATTCAGAAGTTGGAATAGGAGAGGGAGCAGGAGAGGGGAGGGTTGCCAGTGGGAGGGAATTTATGGGGGTGGGGGGGGGAGCCATTGTAATCCATAAGCTCTACTTTGGAAATTTATATTCATTAAATAAAAGTCAAAAAAAAGAAGTATTCAGAAGCAAGTCCATGAACTAAAGAGATTCAAACATGACATGAATGAACACTTTTCCCATGAAATTAAGACTTTAAAGAGAAATCAAAATGAAATATTGGAAATGAAGAATTCAATAGATCAAATAAAAAATGTGGTGGAAAGCCTTAACAACAAACTCGGTGAGGCAGAAGAAAGAATATCACAGAAGACAAATCTCTGGCAATTTTACAGTCAGACCAAAAAAAAAAAAGAAGAAGAAGAAGAAGAAGAAATTAGAAAACTAAAGAACAGTATTGGAGATTTAAGGGATACAATCAAACGACCTGATATGCAGGTCTTAGGTGTTCTTGAAGGCATGGAAACAGAGAATGGATTAGAAGGCCTTTTTAGTGAAATAATTACACAAAACTTTCCTAATTTGGAGAAAGAAATGGACATCCAAGGACAGGAAACACATAGAACTCCTAATAGACATGACCAGAAAAGATCCTCATTATGACACATTGTAATCAAACTCTCCACAGTAAATCATAAAGCAAAGATTCTAAAATGTGCATTAGAGAAATGCCACATTATATGCAGAGGATCTCCAGTTAGACTCACAGCTGACTTCTCATCAGAAACCCTACAGGTTAGGAGAGGATGGTAAGATATATTCCAAGTCTTAAGAGAAAAAAACTTTCAATCCACAATACTGTAACCTGTAAAGCTCTCATTTATGAATGAAGGTGAATGGGATTGTGAGAACACTATGGCTCTATGTGAGGGCACAGTGTGTGTGCACAATAAATAGAAATTGAAAGAATTTGTCACTATTTGTCCAGCCCTGCAAAAGATGCTGAAGGATGTGCTACACACAGATACACAGAAACATGGTCCTCACTACAAAATAAGGTGAAGGCAAAAAATCTTCCAGTACAAGTATAAAGGAAATCCAAAGTAAACAATAGGAACATTTATGGGAAAATGGCAGGGAAATTGAACATACTCTGGTTTTTCTTCTGTAGTTCCTTAGATCTCAGAATATCCTGTTACTGAGAATCTAGCCACATACTAAGGGAATCTGTTTTTTTAAATCTTTTTAAAAAGAAGACATTGATTATATTGTACCATTTTTTTCCTTATTGTATACCATTTGTGTGATTACAGTGTTAAGTCTTAGTTCTTATATCTTTGGGCAGAAGAGTGTATGAGACTTTTTAAATGAATTTTTCTCTGTCTTCAAAGTTCAGTCTGTAAGTGCATTGATGCCACAAAAGAAAATATTTGGATTTTCATTACTTGAATACTTCAAAATTGAAATTGATAAGATATTATGTAATGAATTAGGTTTTCATTTCTGGATAAAATTAGAAATGAAATAAAGATTTCCACTACTTAAAGAATGAAAATAATGATAGTGCTTATAAGCACTGTGAACCTGTTGTGTTTAAGGCATCCAAAATGCAAGTGTTTACTGTATTTTTCTGCTGAAATCCTGCTCTTCTTTTCTGTGCTTCATGCATGAACTCTTATCATTGATGTTGTAAAACTGTATTTTTCTGCTGAAATCCTGCTCTTCTTTTCTGTGCTTCATGCATGAACTCTTATTATTGATGTTGTAAAACTATTCATTTACGTATATAAGGTTCCTATCATGCATCATAATAGATATAAAGAGGACAGCACTGTGGCATAGCAGGTAAAGCCACTGCCTGCAGTGCTGACATCCCATATGGGCACCAGTTTGAGTCCTGGCTGCTCCACTTCTGATCTAGCTCTCTGCTATGGCCTGGGAAAGCAGTAGAAGATAGCCCAAGTCCTTGGGCCCCTGCATCTATGTGGGGGACCCAAAAGAAACTCCTGGCTCCTGGCTTCAGATTAGCACAGCTCTAGGCATTGCAGCCATTTGGGGAGTGAGCCAGTGGATGGAAAACCTCCTCTCCACCTCTGCCTCTACCTTTCTGTAAATCAGCCTTTCAAATAAATACAAATAAATCTTTTTAAAAACATCTAGTGAGGGGCTACTTCTAGTTCACAGACAGCTGTCTTCTCACTGTATTCTCGCATGGCAGAATGGACATGAGAGTTTGGAATGGTCCCTTTCATAAGTGCTCTAATACCATCCATGAGAGCTCTAACCTTATGATTGTATTGCTTCCTGAAGTCTTCACTTCCAAATAACATCATACTGGAGATTATGTCTCCCTAAAATTCATATGGTGAAACTTAAAGTATATAGCAGTATCTAAATGAATGTGACATTAATTTCAAAAACTTTTATGCCATAGTCTTTGGAAACATTTAAAAAGCACTGTTCTTGCTTTTTTCTATACTACAGAGAGTGTTATTTGTCATCTACTTTGTTCTTATTCTGTTGTGATTTGTTTCAGTTATTTGTGGGAAATAACTTCTTAATATGTTTGTTTTCTTGAATTAAAGTTTTCATGTGGAGAATATTATGAAAAAAAAAATAATATATAATTCCTACTAATTGAGGGCCGGCGCCGCGGCTCACTAGGCTAATCCTCTGCCTTGCGGCGCCGGCACACCGGGTTCTAGTCCCGGTCGGGGCACCGATCCTGTCCCAGTTGCCCCTCTTCCAGGCCAGCTCTCTGCTGTGGCCTGGGAGTGCAGTGGAGGATGGCCCAGGTGCTTGGGCCCTGCACCCCACGGGAGACCAGGATAAGCACCTGGCTCCTGCCATCGGATCAGCACGGTGCGCCGGCCGCAGCGTGCCTACCACGGCGGCCATTGGAGGGTGAACCAACGGCAAAAGGAAGACCTTTCTCTCTGTCTCTCTCTCACTGTCCACTCTGCCTGTCAAAAAAAAAAAAATTTTTTAAAATTTGAAAACAAAAATTCAAAATAAACTATCAGCTTTTTGAAAGATGTACACCTAGGGCCGATGCTGTGGCACAGTAGGCTAAGCCTCTGCCTGTGGCACCCATATCAGTATGGGTGCCAGTTCTTGTTCCAGGTACTCCTTTTCCAATCCAGGTATCTGCTTATGGCCTGGGATAGCAGTGGAAGATGGCCCAACTGCCTGAGCACCTAGACCCATGTGGGAGACCTGGAGGAAGCTGTTGGCTCCTGCCTTGGGATGAGTCCAGCTCTGGCCATTGTGGCCATTTAGGGAGTGAACCAGGAGATGGAAGAACCTTCTCTCTGTCTTTCTCTGTAACTCTACCTAAGAAATAAAGAAGGAAGGAAGGGAGGGAGGGAGGGAGGGAGGACAGAGGGGGAGAAAGAGGGAGGGAAAGAGGGGGGAAAGAGGGAGAGGAGGGGAGGGGAGAAGAGGGGGGAGGAGCGGGGAGGGGAGGGGAGGGAAAGGAAGGGTAGGAAGGGGAGGGAAAGGAAGGGTAGGAAGGGAAGGCAAGGGAAGGTGGGGGGGCGAGGGGGGCAGGGGCCTAGGGATGGCGAGGAACGGCAAGAGAAGGGGGAGGGAGGAAAGGAAGGAAGGGAGGAAGATATAAAAAAAGAAAATTTTAGAATTTTAATAAAATTTTGAAATTTTACAGTCATACCAGAAAAAAAATGAAGAAATTAGAAAAATTAAAATCAGTGTCGGAGATTTGTGATGCAACATACCGGTGGACAATTTCCTGAAGGTGTGGGAAGAAAGAATGGATTATAAGGCCTAATTAGTGAAATTATTATAGAAAACTTCCCAAATTTAGAGAAAGAAAGGGACATTGAACTACAGGAAGCACACAGAACCTCAGTAAACATGACCAGAAAAGATCCTCACCAGGGTACATTGTAGTCAAACTCCACAGTAAAACATAGAGAAAAGATCCTAAAATGTACACAAGAGAAATGCTAGGTTACTTTCAAAGGATCTCCAATTAGACTCACAGCTGACTTCTGATCAGAAACCCTACAGGCTAAAAAAGAATAGTAAGATACAGTCCAAGTCTTAAGAGAAAAAACTCTCAATGGAGAATACTGTACCATGCAAAGCTCTCATTTATGAATGAAGGTGAAATAAAGACCTTCTATAACAAACAGAAATTGAAATAATTTGTCAAAACTCATCCAGCCTTACAAAAGATGCTTAAATATGTGCTACACACAGAACTCCAGAAACACAGTCATCACTATGAAAGAATGTGAAGGCAGAAAAACTAGTAAAAATAAAAAGAAAATCCAAAGTAAATAATAGGAATACATATGGGAAAATGGCAGGGCCAAGACATTCATTATCAATAGTCACCTTGAATGTAAATGACCTCAACTCTCCAGTTAAAACATATAGGCTGGCCAAATGGGTTAAAAACAACTCTTTGCTGCCTACAAGAAACACATCTCACCAGCAAAGATACACACCAACTGAAAGTGAAATGATGGAAAAAGATATTCCATGCTAATGAAAACTCAAAAAAGAGCAAGTTTAGCCATTCTAATATCAGACAAAAGATACTTTATCATAAAAACTGTTAACAGAGATGAAGAAGGGCACTATGTAATGCTTAAGGGGTCAATTCAACAGCAAGATGACTATAATAAAATATATGCACCAAATTACAGGGTAGCTGGCTATTTAAAAGAAATGTTAATGGATCTAAAGGGAGGCGTAAAGTCCAATACAATAGTAATGGGGCACTTCATCACCCCCACTTTACAATGGACAGATCAGACAGAAAATCAACAAGGAAATAAGAGTTAATCAACACTATAGACCACACGGACCTAATGGATATCTACAGAACTTTTCATTCTACAGTTGCAGAAAGATGATATATATTAATAAACTGAAAAAAAACATATTTTATCTTTATATAGATGCAGAGAAAGCATTTGATAAAACACAGTATCCTTTCATGATAAAAACCTTAAGCAAATTGGGTATAGAAGAAGCATTCCTCAACACAATCAAAGCAATTGATGACAAGCCCATAGTCAGCATCTTGGGGTTTTTTTTAATGATTTATTGATTTATTTAAAAGGCAGAGTTACAGAAAGGCAAAGGCAGAGGCAGAGAGAGAGAGAGAGAGAAAGAGAGGTCTTTCATCTGCTTTCATCTCCAAATAGCCGCACAGCCAGAGCTGGGCCAATCCAAAGCCAGGAGCCAGGAGCTTCCTCATGGTCTCCCATACAGGTTCAGAAGCCAAAGGACCTAGATCATCCTCTAGTGACTTTCCAAGCTACAACAGAGAGCTGGATCAGAAGTGGAGCAGTTGGAATCCAAACCAGCAACCATATGGGATGCCAGCACCACAGGCGATGGTTCTACCTGCAATGCCACAGCTCTGGTCCCTATGGTCAGGATTTTATTGAATGGGGAAAAGTTGGAAGCATTCCCACTGAGATCCAGTACTAGACAAGGAGGCTCACTCTCACCATTACTGTTCAATACAGTCCTGGAAGTTTTAGCCCGAGACATTAGATAAGAAAAATAAATCAAAGGGATTTAAACTGGGAATAAGGAAGTCAAACTATCCCTATTTGCAGTTGACATGCTTCTATATATATAGGGGATATAAAAAACTCCACTGAGAGACTACTGGAACTCATAAAAAAGTTTGGTAAAGTGGAAGGATAGAAAATTAACACACAAAATTCAATAGCCTTTATATATAGACAATGTTCTGGCTGAGAAAGAGCTTTCAAGATCAGTCCCATTAACAGTAGTCCAAAAGAATTCATGCCTTGGAATAAATTTAACCAAGGATATCAAAGATCTCTAAGATGAGAATTATAAAACATTAAAGGAAGAAATAAAATAAGATACAGAAAAATGGAAAATCTTCCGTGTTCATAGGTTAGAAGAATCATTATCATCAAAATATCCATACTATTGAAAGCAATTTACAGATTCAATGTGATTCCAATAAAAGTACCAAATACATTCTTCTCAGATCTAGAAAAAAAGATGCTGAAATTCATATGGAAACACAAGATACCCCAAATAGCTAAAGCAATGTTATACAACAAAAACAAAGCTGGAGGCATCATAATACCAGATTCAAGACATACTGTGGCCGGTGCGGTGGTGCAGTGGCGCAGTGGGTTAACGCCCTCGCCTAAAGCACCAGCATCCCATATGGGCGCTGGTTTCAGACCCGGCTGCTGCGCTTCCTGTCCAGCTCTCTGCTATGGCCCGGGAATGCAGTACAAGATGGCTCAAGTCCTTGGGCCACTGCACCCATGTGGGAGACCCAGAAGAAGCCCCTGGCTCCTGGCTTCAGATCGGCACAGCTCCGGCCACTGTGGCCATCTGGGGAGTGAACCATTGGATGGAAGACTGACCTCTCTCTCTCTCTTTCTCTCTCTCTCTGCCTCTCCTCTCTCTGTGTAATTCTGACTTATAAATAAATAAATCTTTATCAAAAAAAACATACTGCAGGGCAGTTATAACTAAAACAGCCTAGTACTGGCACAAAGACAGACATATAGACCAATGAAACAGAATAGAAACTCCAAAGATCAATCCACGCATCTACAACCAACTTTTCTTTGACAAAGGAGCTAAAATTAACCTGGAGCAAAAACAGTCTCTTCAACACATGGTGTTGGGGAAACTGTATCTCCATATACAGGGAGTAAGAAACAAGATCCCTACCTTACACCTTACACAAAAATCTACTCAAAATGGATCAAAGACCTAAATCTGTGATGTGATCCATCAAATCACTAGAGAACATTGGGGAAACTGCAAGGAAAAGACTTCTTGGGAAAGACCCCAGAAGCATAGGTAATCTAAGCCAAAATTAATAAATGGGATTATATCAAGCTGAGAAGCTTCTGCATTGTAAAGAAACACTCAGCAAAGTGAAGAGACAACCAAAGGAATGGGAGAAATTATTTGCAACTATGCAGTTGATAAAGGATTAATATCCAGAATCTATAAAGAGCTAAAGAAATTCAACAACAAAGCAAACATCCCAGTTAAGAAATGGGCGAGCACTGGGTTGTAGGCTCCATGGGTTGCTTTCGTGCCGGCCCTGCTGCCCAACGGCCTAGGGCCTCCAGCCTTCGACCTCAGTTCACACCCAAAGCCCGCAAAGCAGGCCACATCCCTTACTCCGGGTCACCTGCGAGTGGTGAGGCCTCCCGGGTTATTCCAGGGCCAGGATGCCACCCAGTGCAGATGTCAGGCATGGGCTGCTGGACGCTGGACAGTCACTACCCCAAGAATACCATGACTCAAACAGTTGTATTTATTAGCGTGGCCGCACGGAGTTTGGTGGCTCATCACCCCCGCATCTGCAGGCCCCAGCATGGCTCCTAGAGGACCGCTGGGCTGGAAGTCCATAAGTTGGAAGGCTGGTAGTTAGCTCTTGATTAAAACGCGAAAAGGGAAGATGCATTTGTTAAGGTTCCAGGCCAAGCTGTGCAGCGGCTGCCATCAGCGGTCCTCCCTGGCATTGAGTCCTTCCCTTCTCTCTCTTTTGGAACAGATTCATTTCTTTTAAAGAGTTACAGGGGCGGGTTAACCGCCGCCTGCAGTGCCGGCATCCAGTACAGACGCCGGTTCCAGACCCGGCTGCTCCACTTCCAGTCCAGCTCTCTGCTGTGGCCTGGGAAAACAGTAGAAGATGGCCCAGGTGTTGGGGCCCCGTACCCACGTGGGAGACCTGGAAGAAGCTCCTGGCTCCTGGCCTTGAATCGGCCCAGCTCTGGCTGTTGTGGTCATCTGGGGAGTGAACCAGCGATGGAAGGTTGATCAATCGATCAATTTCTCTCTATCTCCCTCCCTCCCTCCCCTCCCTCACCCTCTCTGTAACTTTGTCCTTCAAATAAGTAAATAAATCCTTAAAAAAAATACAGAGGCGCAGAGCTGGGCCTAAATGAAGCCAGGAGCCTGGAACTTCTTCCAGATCTCCTGCGTGGGTGCAGGGGCTCAAGCACTTGGGCCATCTTCTGCTGCTTTCTCAGGTGCATTGGCAGGGAGCTGGATCGGAAGTGGAGAGGCCAGGACTTGAACCAGCGCCCAAGGATGCCGGCACTGCAGGCAGCGGCTTTACCTGCTATGTTATAGCGTCCACCTCGAGTGTCCTTGCCTTCTCCATCCAGCCACCCTGGTTAGGAAACAAAGAACTGAGGGTAGTGGATGCTACTGATGCCAGGAATGTCAAGTGCAGATGGTGGGGCGGGCCTGCACCTGGAGAGGCCATGAAGAGCCCAGATCTGCGCTCCTCTCCAATCCTGCTTCTCCTTGGGTTAAATGGATCTGGAGGTGGTTCCTGAGACCCAGGCAGAGTTGATGGCCCTGTCCTTTGGACCAGTAACTAGCAGGGACTCCTAAGGTCATGCACGTGGAGCTTGGTCGTTGTCCCCCAGAACTTTTGTGTCCTCCAGCATTCCATTTTCTCTACAGCCATTGTCACTTCAGATTGGTTTCTGTCTGGTAGATTGACAGTGTTCTCCAGAGTTGTGTATAATTACATCACAGTGTGTTCTCTTTGGCTTCTTGCAGCATAATTAATTTGAAATTCATGTATATTGCATTACTCATTTTTATTGCTGGGTTGTATCCCACTGTATGGATATGTTTGTTTTGTATCTAATTTATTTACCCAGTCATCTGTTGATTGACATTTGGCTTGTTTGGGGGCTATTACAAATAAAGCTATGTAAAAGTCAAAAAAAAAAAAGAGAAATGAGCAAAAGACTTGAACAGGCATTTTTCAAAACAATAAATTCAAATGGCCAACAGACACATGAAAAAATACTCAGGATCATTAGCTGTCAGGGAAATGCAAAACAAAACCACAATGTTGTTTCACCACACCCCAATTAGAATAGCTTTTATACAGAAATCAACAAACCAGAAATGCTAGTGAGAATGGATACCCTAATCCACTGTTGGTGGGAATATAAACTAGTGCAGTCACTATGTAAGACAATATGGAAATACCTCAGAAATATGAATATAGACCTACCTTATGATCCAGCCATCCAACTACTGGGAATTTATCCAAAGGAAATTAAAAAGCATATGATGGAGTTATCGGTACTCCTACATTTATTACAGCTCAATTCATAATAGCTAAGTTATGGAATCAACCCAGATGTCCATCAAATGAAGACTGGATACAGAAATTTTGGTATAAGTACTCCATGGAATACTACACAGCAGTAAAAAAGAATTGAATCCTGTGTTTTGCAACAAAATGGATGCAACTGCAAAGCATGATAATTAGTGAAATAAGCCAGTCCAAAAAGAACAAATACCCTATGTTCTCCCTGATCTGTGGTAACTAATAAAGTACCTAAAAGGTAATCTATAAAATGAAATTGACACTTTGAGATGGGATTCTTTTGAACAGCTCTTATCTCGACTGTGAAGAAACAGTATTTTATCTTCATACTATTTGTTAAACCCTTTACTTAGTGTAGAGTTAATCTTATGTGTATAAAGTTAATGAAAATAGATATTCATAAAAAATGAGAATGGGAGTAGGACAGGGAGGAGGAAGAAGGGTGGGAGTGCAGGAAGTAGGGAGGGTAGGGTGGGAAGAATCACGATGTTACTAAACTTGTATATATGAAATGCATGCAGTTTGTATACCTTAAAATAAAATACTTTCCCAGCTACAAAAAAACATAGCAAATCCTACCATTATCTTTTATTTTAGCCTGCCTTATTTTCCTTTATAACACATATTGAATTTTCTTTTATAAAAACAAAAAGAAACTTTCCTTGAAAGAATATTTTATGAGCTCACACTGTTTACTTATATCATATATAAAATTAAAATCTGGTTGATAAATAGCTGCTGGAGAGGATATGGGGAAAAAGGGACACTAACCCACTGTTGGTGGGAATGCAAACTGGTTAAGCCACTATGGAAGTCAGTCTGGAGATTCCTCAGAAACCTGAACATAACCCTACCATACAACCCAGCCATCCTACTCCTTGCAATTTACCCAAAGGAAATTAATTTGGCAAATAAAAAAGCCATCTGCACATTAATGTTTATTGCAGCTCAATTCACAATAGCTAAGACCTGGAACCAACCCAAATGCCCATCAACAGTAGACTGGATAAAGAAATTATGGGACATGTACTCCATAGAATACTATACAGCAGTAAGGAACAATGAAACCCAGTCATTTGCAACAAGATTGAGGAATCTGGAAAACATCATGCTGAGTGAATTAAGCCAGTGCCAAAGAGACAAATATCATTTGTTTTCCCTGATCAGCGACAACTAACTGAGCACCAAAGGGGAAACCTGTTGAAGTGAAATGGACACTATAACAAACAATGACCTGATCAGCTCTTGTCCTGACTCTAGATTTACAATGTAATACTTTATCCTTTTTAGTATTTTGTTGTTGTTGTTGTTGTTCTAGTACTAGTGGTTGAACTCTGTAATTAACACACAATTATTCTTAGGTGTTTAAATTTTAACTGGAAAGTGATCCCTGTTAATTATGAGAGTGGGAAGAAGAGAGGGAGGAGATGTACAATTTGGGACATGCTCAATCGGACTTGCCCCAAATGGTGGAGTAAGAAATGTGCCAAGGGATTCCAATACAATCCCATCAAGGTGGCATGTACCAATGCCATCTCACTAGTCCAAGTGATCAATTTCAGTTCACAATTGATCACTCTGATAGGTATAAGAGTCAAAGGGATCACACAAACAAGACTAGTGTTTGCTAATACTAACTGATAGAATCAAAAAGGGAAAAAACAATCCAACATGGGAAGCAGGATACACAGCAGACTCATAGAATAGCAGATGTCCTAAATAGCACTCTGGCCTCAGAATCAGCCCTTAAGGCATTCGGATCTGGCTCAAGAGCCAATGAGAATACTTTAAGCATGGAAAGCCAAGACACTCTGGAAAAAAAAAGAAAAGAAGACCTAAATGAAAGATCTCTGTGAGTGAGATCCCAGAGGGGCCATCAAAGAAGGAGGTATCTTTCTCTGAAGGGAGGATAGAACTTCCACTTTGACTATGACCCTATTGGAATAAGATCAAAGTCAGAGAACCCTAAAGGCTTCCATAGCCTTGGCAACTCATGACTAGAGCCTAGGGAGATAACTGACACCATAAACAAGAGTGTCAAATCGTTAAATCAACAACAGGAGTCACTGTGTACTTATGTCTCCTGTGAGATCTGTCCTTAATGTGTTGTCCAATGTGAAGTGATGCTATAACTAGTACTGAAACAGTATTTTTACACTTTGTGTTTCTGTGTGGGTGCAAACTGTTGAAATCTTTACTTAGTATATACTGAATCGATCTTCTGTACATAAAGATAATTGAAAATGAAAAAAAAAAACCTCATGTTAAATTGGAAATTGCATACAAAATTAATCAATTTTTTAAAATATCATGTAGGATCTCTGTCTTTAATGTGCTGTACACTGTTATTTAATGCTATAACTAGTACTCCAACAGTATTTTTTTCACTTTGTGTTGCTATATGGGGGCAAACTGTTGAAATCTTTACTTAATATATACTAAACTGATCTTCTGTATATAAAGAGAATTGAAAATGAATCTTGATGTGAATGGAAGGGGAGAGGGAGCGAGAAAGGGGAGGGTTGCGGGTGGGAGGGAAGTTATGGGGGGGGAGCTATTGTAATCCATAAGCTGTACTTTGGAAATTTATATTCATTAAATAAAAGTTAAAAAATAAAATCTGATTGATATAGTTATTTTACCCTTTTCATTGCTTCAAATGAAAATGATAGAATTTTTAAATGTAAGTAAGCAATGTTTGTATTTGGAGGAATTTTCTTATCTTAAAATGAGACAGTGTTCTGAACTAGTCTACCAATATAGCTATATTACATTTGTTAAAAAAAAAGTGCTTCTAGAATATGCCTTCAATGTTTTTTATCTCCAGAGAGTCCAAAGATTAATGAACCTCATAAAAATGAGAAATTCAGTAGTTCAGAAACTCACTTGCAAAATAGACCATTAAAGAGTTTTAGCTTAACAAAAAGTTAAGGCTAGATTTAAAAAAAAAAATATGAAGTTCTTTGAAAATGTTTATGAGAAAACAGATACATTTCTGTGTGCAACTTTTTTTAACAAAAAAACATACAACCAACAAATGTGATACTTTAAAAATAATGAAAATATACCATAGAATGTGGAATTTAAAATCCTATTACACAAATTGCTCATTAACTGATTTTGTAACAAACTCTCAAAGATCAATTTTAAAGGGTGGCACAGCATAATTAGGACCCAATTTTTCAACTCCTCAAATATTTCAATACCATATTTATTTCAAAGTTACCATAAGTTGTATATTTATTGTTCATTGTATGTTTTTATGAATGTTCTATGGGATGATGGGACATGGGTTAAGAAATTTGAAAAAGGACTTATTAATAATAATAACATAGGCCAGCGCCACGGCTCACTAGGCTAATCCTCCGCCTTGTGGCGCCGGCACACCAGGTTCTAGTCCCGGTCGGGGCGCCGGATTCTGTCCCAGTTGCCCCTCTTCCAGGCCATCCCTCTGCTACGGCCCGGGAGTGCAGTGGAGGATGGCCCAAGTCCTTGGGCCCTGCACCCCATGGGAGACCAGGATAAGCACCTGGCTCCTGCCTTCGGATCAGCGTGATGCGCCAGCCACGGCGGCCATTGGAGGGTGAACCAACAGCAAAGGAAGACCTTTCTCTCTGTCTCTCTCTCTCTCACTATCCACTCTGCCTGTCAAAAAAAAAAAAAAAAGAAAGAAAGAAAGAAAATAAATTTTGCTAGAAGTAAGAAAAGAGTTAGGAATTGAAAAGAGACTGAAATGCGCCTTTGGGTAGTCTTAGAGTTCTAGTTCTTAATTTGTATGATGGTTATATGGGTATTTATAGGTAATTATTATACTCTCCAGTTACATTTTATATTTTTTCAACCAAATTTTTATTATGTTAAATTTTATAATTTATAACCTTTCTTTAAACTTCCATTTCTCTCATTCCCCTTATGATATATCAACAAATTCTAATGCCTTTACCATTATAAGATACATAGCATTTAGCCACTTCTTACCTCTTTGGTCTAAGTCACTATATTCTCTTTCTTGTTCCTGTAGGGAGAACTGGTTTCCCTAATTATACTACTTTCCCATATATCCTTTCTTCACAGAGTATACAGGGTGAGGCTTAAACTTAAATCAGATCCCTCCTTTGCTCACTTCACTGTAGCTACACTGAAATATCTGCCAGTTCTCCAACATGCCAAGTATACTTCTGCCTCAAAGTCTGCTTAATTCACTCTACACCCAGGTATCTACCTTCAAGTCATTCAACCTCTTCTCAGATTTTACTTTATCAGAAGCTAATCTTCTTTTTCTAATTTATATAACATTCTTTATATCACTGTTATATTTTATGGTGCTTACCAGCTGTCATATTAAACATTTTTATTTTCTATTGCCCCTCACTAGGTTGAAAGCTCCCTAAGAACAAGAATTCCATCTCTTTTGTGAAGCAATGTAGCCTTTCTAGAGCAATGTACAGCAAATAGTATACATTCATATTTATTGAATTCATTTTTAAATAGAAATAAATATATCAAGATGGTAAATGAATTAAAATCTTAGCATTTTCTATGTTTTCTAAATGTGCTACATTGTAATTACATTAATTTTATAATTAAAAAATAAGTAATTTTTCTATAATAGAAAATCACCAAGCTTAACATCTAATAAATAGTAGACAATCAATGAGCATTTATTAACTAATTATTTAATATACATGAAGAAAGCTAACAATGACCCACTTACTCATATACATATACTTTTATTATTTTGTGATAATGAAACATAAAAATAATATCACAGTTTAAAGTATGTAATTTGCATTTTCTCTCTACTTGCATGTGTCCCTCCAAAACACAAGAAAGGGTAAAAGTGTACCTGAGTCCTCAAATGAAACAACTGTTACAGAAACCAAGAGCTTTGACTTTTCTTGAAAAGGCAACCTATATAGATATTGAACTAACATATATAAAATGAATTAAAAGCTTAAAATATTACACTTTAGAAATGAATTCAGCTCTAAAAAATTATTTGTTGTCCTAACATGAATTTCTGGGACCTACAAGCATTTTCACAATCTGAGAATATTTTCACAAATAAGTCTTTCAGAATACAAGGTTCACTGACTATCATGAAGACTTACAGAGGAGAGCAAGCAACTTGGATCATGGAAGGCTCTGGTTTATCAGAGGAAAGAGATCAGCCCTTGTCCTATCGAGGAACAACTTACTATTTTATTCCTTTTAGTATTTTTTTGTTCTACTTAATACCATTGGTTGAACTCTTTAATTAACAAACAATTATTCTTAGGTGTTTAAATTTAACTGAAAAGCTATCCCTGTTAAATATAAGAGTGGGAATAAGAGAGGGAGGAGAGGTACAGTTCAGCACATGCTCACTCAGACTTACCCCTAATGGTAGAGCTAGAAACGTGCCAGGGGATTCCAATTCAATCCCATCAAGGTGGCATGTACCAATGCCATCTCACTAGTCAAAGTGATCAGTTTCAGTTCATAATTGATCATAATGATATGATTAAGTGTCAAAGGGATCACATAAACAAGACTAATGTCTGCTAATACTAACTGATAGAATTAAAAATGAGAGAATGATCCAATATGGGAAGCGGGATACACAGCAGACTCATAGAATGGCAGATGTCCTAAACAGCACTCTGGCCTCAGAATCAACCCTTAAGGCATTTGGATCTGGCTAAAAAGCCCATGAGAGTTTCTCAGGAGTGGAAAGCCAAGACTCTGTGGCAAAAAAAAAAAAAAAAAAAAAAAAAAAAAAAAACAGACCTAAAAGAAAGCTCTCTGTGAGTGAGATCCCAGCAGAAAGAACGGGCCATCAAAGAAGGAGGTTCCTTTCTCTGAAGGGAGGAGAGAACCTCCACTTTGACTATGGCCTTGCCTAAATAAGATCAGAGCTGGTGAACTCAAGAGGCTTCCATAGCCTTGGCAGCTCATGACAAGAGCCTCAGGTGATTACTGATGTCATAAATAAGAGTGTCAATTGTTAAATCAACAACAGGAGTCACTGCGCACTTACTCCCCATGTAGGATCTCTGTCCTTAATGTGTTGTGAATTAACGGTATGTTAATTAACGGTATGTGAATTAATGGTAAAACTACTACTAAAACAGTACTCTATACTTTGTGTGTCTGTGTGGGTGCAAACTGTTGACATCTTTATTTAGTAAATACTAAGTAGATCTTCTGTATATAAAGATAATTGAAAATGAATCTTGATGAAGAATGGAATGGGAGAGGGAGTGGGAGATGGGATGGTTATGGGGGGGGAAAGCTGATATAATCCAAAAGTTGTACTTTGGAAATTTACATTTATTAAATAAAAGTTAAAAAAAGAAGAAGAAAGGATGTAAACAGCATGTTCTCAGGGAAGGTGCATGAGACATTTCCTTGCTAGTGGGTTCCCTAAGGCTGCCATGCTGCAGCCTCTCAGACCTCAGGCTCTTTTTACTTTGATGTCTAATTCTTTTCTATCACATATCATACAGTATTATACAAATTCCATCAAAACCTGAATTCATTCCATTTTGAACTCTTTCCATTTGTTCAGAATCATTTTTAATTCTAACCCAGTGCTTAAAATGACAACCTGATACCATCTATTTAAAACCTCAATGTTTGTTATCTCCATTCCATCATCTAAATCACTAGAGAAAATTATAAGAACCAGGACTAAGACCAGCTTTTTGCTGTCAGAAGGTCATTTATAAAAGGTTGATTCACATAAGTAAATGCAACACCAGTACCATAAATATAAAATACACGGTCAGAGATGTTTGTTCTGTATATGTATAAAAGCCACAGAAATGCAGCAGGAAATAAACACTCACCAGTCACCAGTTCAATTATAGATCTTTCTTAGAATAAGCTCATTTTTGTTATTATCTATTCATCTGGATAATGTTGAAATTACTTTTGTTCTAAAACACCCACATACTACAACAACAGTGAACTTCTTGCCTTACAGATTTAACATTCCTATAAAAAGCAGATATCCATATTCATGTCTGCTTACTCTTAAGTGTACCTAACATTTTATATGATCACTACTAAACATAGTAACATTGAAATAGGTCAGTGGCCCTTTGAAGTTTACAGGAAAATACTTTAAAAATATAAAATCTAAAATTGCTAGAGGTCACAGTAGGAATTACTATTTTATCAATGTTTCACCCCAGAAAACCACATTCATAAATTATAATGGCTCCCTTAAACAGATATCTCTTCCTTCTTTATCTCATCTTCACTTCCTTCCTCCTTTGTGCATTCCGGGGGAAAAAAATCCCACAAGACCTAAGATGTACAGTTGAATCTGAAGCAACTATTCAAGCCAAAGAAGAAATAAATAATGGGTACAATTCCATCCACCTACCCAAGCCTACCCTTTCTCAAAGCTATAAACTATACATTCCATTTTTCTTTTCATCTACTTTTCACTTGTCATACATTGTCATATCAAATGACTCCCTTTGACAGAACTGATTTCAGTAATATATTCTGTATGTCCACCTCTGCATAGCTGTCACACTAGAATAAGTCACAACTATTTATTTATATATTGAGCTACCCAACAATCTCATAACTGATCATCATTATTCCTTCCACTCTTATCCCATTATACAATTCATTATATACATTCCAGCCAGACTAGTCAAGAAAAAGTGATCACTTCTCTTCCTTGCCTAAAACCTATCCACAGCTTCTTGGTGTATTTAAAATAAAATACAAACTACTTAAAAATTATAAAAAGGCCCTTTCATTATCCTTCATTTGCATACCTTTCCAACCATATTCCTGGTCACTTTGCCCTTTCAAACCAACCTGGCTTTTTGTTACTTCTTAAAATATTCACTCTGAGCTTTCCAGGTATGGGACATGTCTACTTACTGTTCCCTCTACCTGCAGCATATTTATGCCACTTCTTCATTTACAACTTTCTCTTTACTTTTCTTAAAAGGAAAATGGGTATAGACTTCCTTTTTATTAAAGGAAGTCATAATTTAAAACACTTATTTTATAATAAGCATTCATTGTGTCTTGCTTAAGATTGCGTTCCATGGGGCCAATGCCAGTTAAGCTGCCACTTGAAATGGCAGCATTCCATATCAGAGTGCTAGTTCAAGTCCTGGATATTCTGCTTCTAATCCAGTTCCCTGCTAATGTGCCTGGGAAAGCAGTGGAAGATAACCCAAGAACTTGAGTCCCTGCCATCAACACGGAAGATTCAGAAGGAGTCCCAGGATCCTGGCTTCACCTTGGCCCAAAACTGGTTGTTACAGCCATTTGGGAAACTCACAGATGAAAGATCACTTTCTTTATCCAGTCTCAACCTCTCTGCCACTCTTTCAAACAGATAAATAAATCTTAAAAAAAAAAGGTAACCTTCCACATCATAAGCCTCAAATGATAGATACCCTTCAATATTCTTTACTAAGCGTTTTAAAGTTTGAATTTAACAGTCAGATCCTCAAGGTAACTAGAGTTGATTTTTTTTGTATGATGTTACATAAATATTCAGTTTCTTTTTTCCAAAAAAGTAAAACACTGTCTTCTATCTCCATTTATTACCAAATCAACTCATCTGAAACAAAAGCATTGAGACATTTCACAGAAACATATTTTGTTTCTTACATAAAATAAAATTTCACAGAAAGAAAAATAGCCAATAACTGTTACCCACAAATAAGAAATACAACACACATTAAGCCATGTTCATTCTTTTTTAATTGTCCATACCCATTTAACTCTATTTGGCTATTGCTCACTAATAACATTCTAAATGAACCATGATGGGTAGAGTAATGTACTCTTAAACAGGACTTTTAAGAATAACAATTATCATATATATATGACCATCAGTCAAAGGGATCACATAAATAAGACCAAGTGTATGGTAACAACAATAGATAGAATTACAAAGGAGAGAAAGTTCCAACATGGCAAGCATTCCACACAGCAAACTCATAGAATGACAAACACCCTAAACAGCACTCTGACCTCAGAATCAGCCCTTAAGGCCTGACTGAAAACACCATGAGAGCATTTCAGGCATGGAAAGCCAAGACATAGTAGCAAAAATGGTTCTGCAGGGGCCAGTGCTGTGACGCAGCAGGTTAAAGCCCTGCCCTGAAGCACCAGCATCCCATAATGGCACCGGTTCTAGTCCCAGCTGCTCCTCTTCCAATCCAGCTCTCTGCTATGGCCTGGGAAAGCAGTAGAGGATGTCCCAAATACTTGGGCCCCTGCACCCGCATGGGAGACCAAGAAGAAGCTCCTGGCTTCGGATCAGCACAGCTCTGGCCATTGCGGCCAACTGTGGAGTGAACCAGCGGATGGAAGACCTCTCTCTGTCTCTACCTCTCTCTGTAACTCTGTCTTTCAAATAAATAGAATAACAATCTTTAAAAAAAATGGTTCTCCATGAAGGATCTCTGTGAGTGAGACCCCAGTGAAAATAAGGAGCCATCAAAGAAGGATGTACTTTTCTCTGAAGAGAGGAAAGAACTTCCACTTCACATATGGCCCTGTCTAAAACCCGATGGAGTTTGTGGACTCAAAAGGCTTCCATAGCCTTGGCAGCTCATGACAAGAGCCTCGGGTGATTACTGACATCATAAATAAGAGTGTCAATTGTTAAATCAACAACAGGAGTCACTGTACACTTGCTCCCCATGCTGGACCTCTGTCCTTAATGAGTTGTACTATGAGAATTAATGGTAAAACTTGTCTTCAAACTATACTTTATACTTCGTGTATCTGTGTGGGTGCAAATAGTTGAAACTTCTCCTTAGTAAAGAGTTGGTCTTCTGTATATAAAGTCAATTAAAAATGAATCTTACTGGAAAATGGAATGGGAGAGGGAGTGGGAGTTGGGATGGAAGTGTGGGTGGGAGGGCAGGTATGGGGGGAAGAAACACTGATATTCCTAAAACTGTACACATGAAAATTTGTATTCATTAAATAAAAACCTTCAAAAAAAAAGAAGAATAACAACTGAGGCTGGTACTGTGGCCCAGCAGGTATAGCGGCTGCCTGCAGTGCAGGCATCCCACATGGGCAGCAGTTCAAGTCCCGGCTATACCACTTTTTTTTTTTTTTTGAAAGGCAGAGTGGATAGTAAGAGAGAGACAGAGAGAAAGGTCTTCCTTTTTGCTGTTGGTTCACCCTCCAATGGCCACCATGGCCGGCACATCTTGCCGATCCAAAGCCAGGAGCCAGGTGCTTCTTTCTGGTCTCCCATGCAGGTGCAGGGCCCAAGCACTTGGGCCATCCTCCACTGCCTTCCCGGGCCATAGCAGAGAGCTGGCCTGGAAGAGGGGCAACTGGGACAGAATCCGGCGCCCCGACCAGGACTAAAACCTGGTGTGCCGGCGCCGCAAGGTGGAGGATTAGCCTGTTAAGCCACGGCGCCAGCCTATACCACTTCTGATCCAGCTCCCTGCTAATGCACCTGGGAAAGCAGCAAAGGATGGCCCAAGTCTTTGGGCCCCTTCACCCACATGGGAAACCCAGAAGAAGCTCCAGGCTCCTAGCTTTGGATCGGGTTAGCTTCAGCAGTTGCAGCCATTTGGGGAGTGAACCAGCAGGTGGAAGACCTCTCTCTCTGTCTCTATCTCTGCCTCTCTGTAACTCTGCCTTTCAAATAAATAAATAAATCTTAAAAAAAGGATAATAACAATGAAAGTATCAATTTACTTTCCACAGCCACTAAAGAAAAGCACATTTTCCTAAATGCATGTACTCTCCACCCTCCACAGCCATTCAACCATTCAACCATCAGTAAACATGTATCTGCCAGTTGTTCTAATACAAATGTGAGTAAGCTAAAATTCTGGGCCTTAACATGCTTATACTCTAGTGCTATATGACTCTATAACATTTAGAAGACATAAAAGAACAAAACAGTTCATTTGAATACAGTTGGAAAATCAGTGAGTAAATACATATTCTTCCCTATGCCAGAACAGAAAGGAAGAGTAACACTGTAGGCTTACTTACTTAATTAAACTATCCATTCACCTCTTTTTTTTTTTCTTTTTTAACGTTCTATAAAAAGCCAACTTGTATTAAGATTTAGCAGAGAGAGTCAATGTGCTTGATTAGGAAAAGTAAATGGAAAACAGAATTTAATCAGCAAAATTATTGGGCTTTCACTTTGCAAGTTATGGAGATTTTTAGTACTATTTTAAAACAGGGTTGATGCTGTTTCTTTCTTGACATCCACAGTTACGTTCGACTACATCTAGACTGTGACAATGATTTATTATCATGCTTTTTCTCATCACAAACCAGATCTCCTAAGCCTATACTCTTATTAACACTTGTGGATAGAAGATCCATAAAACTTCACAAGCTCTCCTAAATGAATGAGAGCCTACTAAATAGGACAGCTATGTCCTCTTCACACAAAAAACAAACAACACCGTAAAGAAGGAACAGCAAACTCAAATGTTCCATGTTCCTTTTTTTTCTTTTAGGTAGTTTTTTTTTTTTTTATTTGACAGGTAGAGTTATAGACAGTGAGAAAGAGAGAGAGAAAGGTCCTCCTTCCGTTGGTTCACCCCCCCAAATGGCCGCCACTGCCAGTGCTGCACTGATCCGAAGCCAACAGTCAGGTGCTTCCTCCTGGTCTCCCATGCGGGTACAGGGGCCCAAGCACCCGGGCCATCCTCCACTGCCTTCCCAGGCCACAGCAAAGAGCTGGACTGGAAGAGGAGCAGCCAAGACCAGAACCTGGCGCCCACATGGGATGCCGGTGCCGCAGGCAGAGGATTAACCAAGTGAGCCATGGTGCCAGCCCCGGTAGTTCTCTTCTTACCTTATTGTCACTAATAATAGAGCTTTTTAATCCTCTATGCCAAATTTAGTTGGGTCTGGTATTACCATGTGGTTTATCTCATTAAAGAGTCAATTCATGAACTGCTGATCTTCACTGCATTAATACTAACAATAAATAATCCCTATCAGTTTGAGCACTTATTATGTTCAAGTTACTATGAATTAAGTGTGAAGACACATACTATTCAGGTAAGGAAACCATGTCTTAGAGATTAACAAGTTTACAAATCTACAAGTGATTATTAGGGATTGCTAAAATTTACATAACTAGTAAGCCTTGGAACAAGCATTTAATCAGGCACATCTGACTTCAGGGTTGAAGTTCAGAACCATATACTACTTGCATTTGCCCAAGTTCTTGCCACCATAAACATCTAATTTCTCTGTCCATAGTAAGAGAATTCATATCCCATTAATTTAGTAATTCTTTTAAACAAGATGTCATTTTGAAATTAGAGTAACCTAGGTTTAAACAATTCTTTTCTGAATGAACCAGCCAAAAATCAGCAAGTAAATTGAAACTCTGACTTCACCTTTAGTCTTCTGTATTTCAACAATCAAATTATCACCAACTCCTGTCATCAGAATATGGCCATGCCCATAAAATTATTTCTAATATTATCTTGAGTTCATTTTATCACTCACTGTACATGGATTTATACTTCCTAACTAATTTCTAAACTCACATACCAGAAATCCTAACACCAAAGAATTTTAAAAGATTATAGATATACAACAAAAGCGTATTTTCTTTGTACCTCCTAAGTGTAAAAAAATATGGCTAATAGCCCTTTACCCGGGATAACTGATCCAATTCTTTTGTTATCAAGTACAGGGAGTTAGCTAACTTTGAGACCTCAGGCCAATACAGAGAGTTACTCCATATACAATAAAACCAAGAGTATGTAAAAATAAAGCTGAGCAACGGAAAGAGACATTACGAAATCTTTATCTATTTAGCAATTGTGTTTAAAATAACTAATACATAGAAATATAAAAAGAAATGAGGAATAACAACTATTCATCCTTCACTACCATGAAAAGTACTATAAGAAAACCATCTGGACATAGCACTTCATGCCATGGCTTAAGACAACCACATCTCATATAGGATTAATGATTTGAGTCTAGCATTCTCCACTTCTCATCCAGATTTACACTAATGCACCTGTGAAGGGAGTGTATGACAACTTAAGTAGTTGGGCCCCTGCTACCCAAGTGGGAGACCTAGATGGAGTTTCTAGCCTACTCTGACTTCTATGGCCAATTTGGGGAGTGAATCAGTGGGGGAAGATCTCTCTCCCTTCCCCACCCCCTCTGACTCTGTCACTCTGCCTTTCAAATAAATAAATCTTAAAAAAAAAAAAAAAAAGTCAAACCTTCTATTCCCAGAGATCAAAGTGATTTCTACCAGGAAAGTTAAAGAAGGCTTAAAAATATGAAAGTTGAATTATTTTGAAAAACAAGTTAAAGTATTCTAAAGGCATTCAGATAGCAGAAAGTGTCTCCAGATGGACAAAAATAATGTACACTGAGAGAAGGTAAAATGGAATAAAGACCTTGGGTAAAATACAAGGCAAGACAGCCTATGAGTAAAAAGTACTGGTAAAATTAAGCTGAGAGACAGAATAAGACAAGATCATAAAAGTCTGAAACACTATGCCAAGGATTTTGTACTATTTTTTTTTTAAATTTATTTACAGGTAGAGTTATAGACAGTGAGAGAGAGAGAGAGAGAGAGAGAGAAGGGTCTTCCTTCCATTGATTCACCCCCCCAAATGGCCGCTACGGCCGGCGCTACGCCAATCCAAAGCCAGGAGCCAGGTGCTTCCTCCTGGTCTCCCATGCGGGTGCAAGGGCCCAAGCACCCGGGCCATCCTCCACTGCCCTCCCAGGACAGAGAGCTGGACCGGAAGAAGAGCAACCAGGCCAGAACCTGGCGCCCACATGGGATGCTGGTGCCACAAGGTAGAGGATTAACCAAGTAAGCCATGGCACTGGCCCCATTTGTACTATTTTTTAGAAGAAAAGGGGAAGCTCTGAAAGATTCTTAGTGGAGAAGTTGCCATGTATATACTTTAAACACAACATTCTAGCAAGGATCTGTAGTCACAGAGCAGTCTTCAAAATAAACATTTTCCTTAAAATGATGAAAGGTTGAATATTTGGACTGTGTTTTATTGTGAAGTGTTCAGGTAGCTATAATTATATTTAATAAATATGAAATGTTAAAAACTAACATCAATGTGCTTGTAAATCCAGTATGATGTTCACTTTCTGTAGCAATTTTAGTTAGATATTAATTTAGAATCTACACTGAATACCTCAAATATATGATCCCGAAATAATGCTTCAATGGACAAGCTTACATAATTTTGCAAAATTAAAGTCAAAAATTATTTTGATGCTAAAACTATAAAACAGATATTCAAACACTCAGCATTATGAATGAAAAGGCTGCTTCTAAACTACCAATCCTATTTATATCAGGGATGAATTATTTAGTTATTTTATAACACTTGTATTCAATAATTTTATACAAAAACTTACCCCATGTGATTACTTTCATGGAATATGAACAATTGACATATTCCATTATTCTTTTACCCCCTTTATAGTGTTCATGGGAACTTTTTTTAACATTTATTTTATTTGAAAAGCAGAGAGAGGAGACAGAGAGATACAGAGAACCTCTATCTGCTGGTTCACTCCCCAAATGCCTACAATAGCCAGGACCAGGACTGGGCCAAGCTGAAGCCTGGAGCCTGAACTCAATCTGGGTCTCCCAGGCAGGTGGCAGGAATCCTAATACTTGTACCAATATCTGCTGCCTCCAAAGGTACATAGTATAAGGAAGCTGGATCAAAAGCAGAGGAGCCAGAACTTGCAGCAGGTATTCCGATATGTAATGCAGGCATCCTAACTGGCATCTTAACTGCTGTGCCAAATGCCCATGCCCCATGGAATATACTTCAGAATAATAATAGCTCAAAGTTAAATACACACCAATGATATGCCAGTCACTGTGCTAAGTACATTATATGTACTATCTCATTTGGTCCTCACAGTGACACCATGAAATGAGAAATGTAATTATCCTCTCAATTTATAGCAAGGAAATAGAGACTTAGAGAGGTTAAGTAACTTCCAGAAGGACACACACTTATAGCAGATCCAGAATTCAAGCCCAATAAAATTAATTTGGAGCCCATACTTTCAACCACTTATCTCATGGAATAATAATAATAATTTAACTGTGCAAGACATAATCCATACTTTTTATGTCAAACAGTAATAGGTACATCCTAAGTGATCTTTAAGACATCCATTCACAACACTTGAAATCATCAATTCAACAATCATTTAATCAGTATTTTTTGAATGTGTGTTACATGCTAGAGTGTTCATGGTACTGTATATATAGCAAAGAACAAAACACTAAACAATATATTCACCGTTCTAGTGGGAAATACAAATAATAATAAATATGAATCAAAAGGTCATGATCATTTTGAATAAAAATAAATCATGCCCAGGACTTTCATGCAAAGTATTATTCTCACCAGAACACACACACTACAAGAATGGCAGATGTCAATCAGTCAGACATATATGTTACCAGAGGTACCATTCTACTCTGACACCCATCCAAAGCAGCAGTCTGGTTTCCTTATACCAGCTTCTTTTCCCTGGTCTAATGACAACAAATCCTCTCTCCAAACAATCTTATTTCCGTATTTCTCAGCCTTCCTCACCTCCATGCTCTGAAAAGGTGCTTGAAAACTGAATCATTCTTCCTAGGCACATTAGCAGGAGCTATATTTGAAGAAAAGCAGCCAGTACTCAAACCAGCATTCCAATATGGGCTGTGTCAGAAGTGTGGCTTAACCCACTGTCTCAACGCTAGCCTCCTGAACTCATTTTTTTCCCAAAGAAACATTTTATTTAATGAGTACTAACTTCATAAGTACAACTGTAGGAATATAGTATTATTCCCACCATACCTGCCCTTCCACCCCACCTCCTCCTTCCTCTCTCATTTGCAGTTCCATTCGCCATTAAGATGCTATAACTAGTACTCCAACAGTATTTTTTTCACTTTGTGTTGCTATATGGGGGAAAACTGTTGACATCTTTACCTAATATATACTAAACTGATCTTCTGTATATAAAGATAATTGAAAATTAATCTTGATGTGAATGGAAGGGGAGAGGGAGCGGGAAAGGGGAGAGTTGTGGGTGGGAGGGAAGTTATGGGAGGGGGGAAGCCATTGTAACCCATAAGCTGTACTTTGGAAATTTATATTCATTAAATAAAAGTTTAATAAATGGAAAAAAAGATTCATTTTCAGTGTAAGCAAATAATGAAGGATAGAATTAAGGGAGAGAATGATCCTGCGGGGGAAGCAGGATACACAGCAGACTCATAGAATGGCAAACGCCCAAAACAGCACTCCTGCCTCAGAATCAACCCTTGGGACATTCGGATCTGGCTAAAAGGTCCATGCGAGTCTCACAGGCATGGAAAGCCATGACACGGTGGCAAAAAAAAAAAAAAAAAAAAATCTAAATGAAAGATCCTGGTGAACTAAACCCCAGCAGAAGGAACAGGCCATCAAGGAGAGAGGCACCTTTCTCTGAAGGGAGAAAGGAACCTCCACTGTGACACGGCCTTGACTAAACAAGTTCAGAGTCAGTGAACTCAAGGAGCTTCCATAGCCTAGACAGCTCATAGCAAGAGTCTCGGGTGATTGCTGACGTCATAAATAAGAGTGCCAATTGTTAAATCAACAACAGGAGTCACTGGGTACATGCTCCCCACATAGGATCTCTGTCCTTAATGTGTTTTACTATGAAACTTAAAAACACTACTAGTCAAACAATACCCTATACCTTGTGCGGTTGTGTGAGTGCAGCCTGTTGAAATCCTTGCTTAGTATATACTAAGTTGATCTTTAGTATTGAAGGTAATTGAAAATGAAACTCGATGAAGGGCGGGATGGGAGAGGAATTGGGAGAGAGGAGGGCCACGGGAGGGAGGGAGGTTTGGGGGGGGGGGGAAGCCACAACAATATAAAAGTTGCACTTTGTAAATTCACATTTATTAAATAAAAAAATAACAACTATATAACAAACAAAAAAAGAACTTAATACTTTACCCTTTTAGTATTTTTTATGTTCTACTTAAAACTATTGGTTGAACTCTATAATTAATACACAATTATTCTTAGGTGTTTAATTAATGCTATAACTAGTACTCAAATAGTATTTTACACTTTGTGTTTCTGTGTGGGTGCAAACTGTTGAAATCTTTACTTAATACATGCTAAATTGATCTTCTGTATATAAAGATAATTGAAAATTAATCTTGATGTGAATGGAAGATGAGAGGGAGCGGGAGAGGGGAGTGTTGTGGGTGGGAGGGAAGTTATGGGGGGGGGGGAAGCTATTGTAATCCATAAGCTGTACTTTGGAAATTTAGGTTCATTAAATAAAATTTTTCTAAAAATTTTTTAAAAATTCATTTTCAATAATTTTTTTTTATTATTTGACAGATAGAGTTAGACAGTGACAGAGAGAGAGAGACAGAGAGAAAGGTCTTCCTTCTGTTGGTTCACCCCCAAATGGCCGCTATGGATCGGAGCTACGCCAATCCGAAGCCAGGAGCCAGGTGCTTCCTCCCCGTCTCTCATGCGGGTGTAGGAGCCCAAGCACTTGGGCCATCCTCCACTGCCTTCCTGGGCTACAACAGAGAGCTGGACTGGAAGAGGAGCAACTGGGACTAGAACCCGGCACCCATATGGGATGCCGGCGACGCAGATGGAGGATTAACCAAGTGAGCCATGGCGCCTGCCCCCCCCCCTTTTTTTTTTGACAGACAGTGAGAGAGAAAGAGAGAAAGGGATTTTTTCAATAAAATTTATACACAGAAGACCAACTCTATACTAAGTAAAGATTTTAACAATTTGTATACACAGAAAAAAAAACAAAACTGAGAACAAGTTGTACAGTTAATTCTCATAGTACAACTCATGGAGAACAGAAGTCTTGCATGGGGAGTAAGTACATAGTGACTCCTGCTGTTAATTTAACAACACTCTTATGCATGACATCAGTGATTACTCAAGGGTCTTGACATGAGCTTCCAAGGCTATGAAAGCCTTTTGAATCCACAATCTCCATCAGTATTTAGACAAGGTCATAAGCAAAGTGGAAGTTCTCTCCTCCCTTCAGAGAAAAGTACTTCCTTCTTTGATGGCCACTTATTTCAAGTGGGGTCTCTGTCACAGAGATCCTCCATGTAGGCCAGCACAGTCCCTGAATTTGACTATCTTTAAAAGTATTCTAGGGGACGATGTCTGGTCTGGCAGTTAAGACACTCACCTCCCATATCAAATTGCCTGAGTTTCATACCAACCTGCAGAACCTGACTCCAGCCAGCAGTGGTGGCTCAAGTAATTGGTTCCTGCTACCCAAGAATACCTGGATTGTATTCTTTCCTCCCAGCTTCAAACCCAGTCATTGCAGATATTTGGGGAGTGAACCAGTGGATGAGAAAGCCCACTCACTCAAATAGTATATGTGTAATTTTTAAAGTATATATCCTGGACTCTACAAAGTTTGCTGTGGTTCTGCTTTGTTTCAAGCTACCATTCTCATACTTGCTTTGTGGGCCTCAACATTTCATTGCCAAGATCAACTTTCCTGAATCTATTTAGCTGAGGTTACATGTTAAAAGTAGTATCAAATGCTTTGTCCCTCAGTGCATTATAAAGCTATCATACATCACTACTTTAAAAATACATTCACAGACACAGTCATTTAAGAATTCTCTAAACTTGATTCCTTGAGTGAGAAATTGTTAGGGACAACTCAGAGACCTCCTGCTCTCTCCTTACTCTTGTAACATATAAAACAATTTTTAATTATATAAGGATTTATTTTTACATTTCATTAAAATACAAGCATTCTTCAAAAAGTTCATGTAGAATTAAAAGATAAGCTTACTTGAGTGCAAAAAGGTTGATACCTTGAGTCTTTTAAAATTATAACTAGTTGACACATTGCTTTTTCATAATATGCATTCTCTGTGAACTTTATGAAGACCTCTTTTAAAAATAACTCTTAATATAAAGCACTGGTACATTATTCTTTTTTCTTAATGTTGAGAATATTTATAAAATTAATGCAGTTATTTTAAAAGCCAAAGGTATGAAATTAGTATAGTTATTTTAAATATTTAAAATATTGCCAAATTTTAAGAGAATTGCTAAAATGATGATACTTCTGTTACACCATTATCTTGGGTTTCAAAGCAAGCAGCATACTTAATATTTGTTGGAGAGGCTCTTTCAAGTGTTGCAGCCTGAAGATCAGCAGGTTATTAGTCTAGGAGCACCAGCAAGACTGAGCTTTGGTTATTTGGAACAGTAAGAACTGTCATCCCTGATTCCTACAACTTCAGTACCCATGTCAGCATTTAATTCAACACTTGTTTTTTAGTATCTGCTTTGTGACAGTACTTTAGAGCATTTAAGAATGAATCTCATCTAAAAAATCTCAGCCTCTCTCCTAAGAACTCTCAGACCAACAGAGTAAACAAAAGTGGACTGTGACTGCTTCTAAATGGGATTTTAAATGAGCAATGAGGCCCTTAAGAATGCTAGAAATAAAAGATCCAGCAGGAAGGCCACTTGGTCTGAGCCTGTCTTTGGATAGGAAGAAAAGTGGGATTATGTATGTGGGAAGGCACAGAGGTAAAGAAAGTGAGATTGTGATTGTGTTTCATGGAGGTGTGGGGATGGGAAGAGACATATAATGAGAGATGAAATTGAAAAAGAAGACTTCTTTTTTACACTGGGGTTGATAACAATGGTATATTAAAGAATATATTGAGCACATTCTATTAAATCTTTCTATAGCCCTAAAAGAAACATGTTATAAAATATTTCCTATTTTATAGATTAAAAACTAGGGAATGTAAGTGTTGAAAACTTTCTCAAAGTCAACTAGTTATAATTTTAAAAGACTCAAGGTATCAAACTCGAGGAATATGACTCCAGGGTAAAGTGGTTTGCTCTTAATTATTTGTGTTTGGTAAACTGCAGGAATGAAGAGATATTTTTGATTTCATATTTAACAAATTAAATAAGTAGAAACTGGAATTCACATATATCATTGGTGTAATTGCCAATTGGTATAATTATGTTGGAAAACAGTTTAGCAGTTCTTCAAAAACGTTAAACACAGAGTTACCATTTGAATTACTGCTAATATATCCACAAATGAAAAGAATGTCCACACAAAAACCTGTACATGAACATTCACAGGAACATTGTTCATAATAATCAAAAAGTAGACACAACTCAAATTTCCATCAACTGCTGAATAGATAAATAAGGTATATGATATTCATATGATAAAATGGTATTTGGTCAGAAAAATGAACAAAGTATTAGTGAATACAGGTGAATCTTTGAAAACATGTCAAGCGAAAACAGCCCGTTATAAAAGGCAACATAAAATTCTATTTATATAAAATATCCAAAAATTGACAAATCCATAGAGTCAGAAAGTATATTAATAGTTTCCAGAGGGCCAGTGCTGTAGCATAGTGGGTAAAGCCATTGCCTGCAGTGCCAGCATCCTATATGGGTGCTGATTCAAGTCCTGGATGCTCCACTTCTGATGCAGCTCTCCACTATGGCCCAGGAAAGTAGTAGATGGGAAAGTAGTAGATGTTGGCCCAAATACTTGGACCTCTGCATCTGCGTGGGAGACCCAGAAGAAGCTCCTGGTTCCTGGCTTTGGCACTGCCCCGACTGTTGCAGCCATTTAGAGAGGAAATCAGCAGATGGAAGACCTGTCTCTCTCTCTCTCTCTCTCTCTCTCTCTCTCTCTCTCTCTCTTTGTAACTCTCTGCCTTTCAAATAAATAAATAAATCTTTTTTTAAAAAAATTGTTTCCAGATGCTAGAGAGAAGGAGAAATAGAGTGACATGGGACCCAGCACTGTGGCACAGTGGGTAAAGCTGCCACCTGCAGTGCCGGCATCCCATACGGGTACCGGTTCAAGTCCTGGTTGCTCTACTTCTAATCCAGCTCTCTGCTGTGGCCTGGGAAAGCAGTAAGTCCTTGGTCCCCTGCATCCATGTGGAAAACCTGGAGGAAGCTTCCAGCTCCTGGCTTCAGATCAGCACAGCTTTGGTCATTGCAGCCAATTGGGGAGTGAACCAACAGATGGAAGACCTTTCTCTCTCTCTCTCTCTCTCTCTCTCTCTCTCTCTGCCACTCCTCTCTCTGTGTAACTCTGACTTTCAAATAAATAAATAAATCTTTTTTAAAAAGAAAAAGAGAGTGACTGTCAATACATATAGGTTTCTTTTGGAGGTTATGAAAATGACCTGGAACTGGATAATGATAACTGCACAATTTTGTGAATATACCAATATCCATTCAACAACAAGCTTTAAAAGTGTAACTCTTTTGGTAGGCATGTGGCCTAATGGTTAAGATTCCTGCATTGTATATCAGAGTGCCTTGGTTCAAGTTCTAGTTTCAGTTATAAATCCAATTTCCAGTTCATGCACCCCCTGGGAGGTAGCAGATGATGGCTCAAATAGTTGGCTGCTGTAGGCATTTGGAGAGTGAACAAATAAATCGGAGCTCTGGCTAGCTCTCTTTCTCTATCATTGCCTCTCTGCTTCTCTGCCTCTCACATAAATATTTTTAAAAGTGTAACTCTTATGACATGCTAATTGTATCTAAATTGACTTTATGGAAACTCCTCAGAAATCTGAAAACAGACTTACTATATGATGCAGCCATCTCCTTGGAATTTACCCATAGGAAACAAAATCAGCATATATGAGAGTTCTGTACTGCCATGTTTATTGCAGCTCAATTTACAATAGCTGAGAAATCAACTCTGATGTTCATCAACCGATAACTGGATAAAGAAAATATAGTATACATACACCATGGAATACTACTCATCCATAAAAAAGAATGAAATCTTGTCTTTTGTAACAAAATAGATGCAACTGGAAATGATTATACTAAGTGTAATAAGCCAGTCCCAAATATACAAATAACATATGTTTACACTCATCTCTGATAACTGAGAGTACAAAAAAGTAATGCATATGAGTGAAATTGACCTTTGGATTTGATTATTCATTACAGCCCTTGTCTCTACTATTGAGGAACAATCTTTTGGGGTTTTTTCCTTACTATTTGCTGAATTCCTTACTTAGTGGAATGTTAAGCTTATGACTATAAAAGAAACAAAGTATGTCACTGTAAAAATTAACAGGATGATTAAGATAGGAAAGAAGAAGGAGGAGACAAGGTGGGAGCATGGGCAGGAAGGAGGATAGGGTGAGAAGTACCATTATGCTCCTAAACCATATATGAAATTTATTTACCTTATATAAGTTTAAAAATTATTAAAAATATAAAAATTAAAGTAGTAGTAAATATGCAAAAAATAAGTAACCACTGAAAAATAATTTGATGACTCTCTACAAGGATGACAAGTTATAAGACAAGAATATAAGTTAAGCCTGTATTATAAAAAGCATAATTGCTCTAACTGATCATCCTGATGACGTTTTTAAAAGATTTATTGTATTTATTTGAAAAGCAGAGTGAAAGAGAGGGACAAACAGATTTTTCCCATCTGCTGGCTCACTCCTCAAAATGACTTCAAGAGCCAGGGCTGGTCCAGGCTGAAGCCAGGAGACAGGAACTCCACCCTGGTTTCCCACATGGGTAGCAGGCACTGAAGTACTTGAATCACTTTCCACTGCTTTCCCAAGTGCATTAGTAGTGACCCACATTGGAAGCAGAGCAGTATGGACTCAAATCAGTGCTGTAATGTGAGAAGCCAGTGTGAAAAGGGCAGCTTTTCCCACTATACCACATCAGCTTCTGCCCCCTTCTGAGTAGGTTTACTTTACCCTATGAACATGGCAAAAAGCAAAGTAATGACATAATCACACATTATATTCATAAATTATTACTCATATCACTGTTAATCTGAATAGAAATTACATAATTAATACTATCAGGGTTCAGAAAAACACATCCCAAAAGGATGGCTTCAAAAGCAAAGTCTCTCCTAATCTCCTGCTGTCCTGTTTCTGACCATTCATGCTGTCCTCAAGTCAAGTCAAAGAAATTTGAAATTCTCTCAAATGCAGGTAAAAAACCTAAAAATATTACTCTAATCTTTCCCCCACCTTGCTGTGTAATAATTAGACATAAAGAAATCAAGATTCTAATGCTAGAAAAGACCAGCCCCAGACTTGGAAGGAATAAACGCCACAACTGAGGGCCAGGAAGAATCCGAACTGACAAGCCTTACGGGGTTTTCCCACTCAGTCAATTTGGATTCGCTCATGTCCTTTTTGTCCAATCTCATTTCTATATGGCTGTCTCCATCTCCGTTGCTCCCCACACCTTTGTCTCATAACATTTTGATTAAATAAATTTCTATGCTTTCATTTTAGAAACCTGTCTTTTGTTAAAGGACTGTTGGCTATGACCCTTTGATAAAGAAGAGTCACCTGTTTTCTTCCCTACAACACCTATGTAATAATGGCTTTAAATTACAATGGAAGACTTTCATTTATATACTTTATTACTTGTCTCATTTTTACTGACCTCATAGAACTTAGACCTGGAAAGAACATTAGATATAATTTAATCTATGTCCTCAATTTACACCTGGGCCTTGACAAGTTAACTTACCCAATGTCTTACAGAGAATGTACATCATTGTTTATATATGTTTTATCTTTAATAAATAGCCATTATAATACATACTAATAGGCTATACAAAACTTGGGCCTGAAAATTACTTAGAAAGTATCTACAAATGTTTTGAAATGGGTTACAGAACTCCACTGATGTATGGGCTGGCGCCGCGGCTCAACAGGCTAATCCTCCACCTGCGGCGCTGGCACACCTGGTTCTAGTCCCAGTCGGGGCGCCGGATTCTGTCCCGGTTGCTCCTCTTCCAGTCCAGCTCTCTGCTGTGGCCCGGGAGGGCAGTGGAGGATGGCCCAAGTTCTTGGGCCCTGCACCCGCATGAGAGACCAGGAGAAGCACCTGGCTCCTGGCTTCGGATCAGTGCGGTGCACCGGCCACGGGGCCATTGGGGGGTGAACTAAAGGAAAAGGAAGACCTTTCTCTCTGTCTCTCTCTCTCACTATCCACTCTGCCTGTCCAAAAAAAGAAAAAAGAAAAAAAAAAGAACTCCACTAATGTAACTTCTGCAATGGAGCAATTAGTAATTAGTACAGTGCAAAAAAAATATGATAAACCATAGAAAATTACTTTGAGATTAAAATTTGATCCACTTCTCTATAATCCCAAAAAAGTAACTACTTTAGCCAAATTCTGCATTTTGAATTCAGTGTCCCTTTTCTCTTGCACCTCTCTTTCTTTTGTAATTATTCCCTATCTTCTAATACTAAGCTTCATGTTGAATTACTAATGAAATCCAGAAAATGCCTGAGGAATTTAATTCAGATGTTAGTAGAATTATTTGGGTTGTTTCTGACTCTGCTTTTAAAAAACTATACTGTGAAAAAGTGTGCTGTTGCTGAAATCCCCACAGATTTCTCAGCTTGACACCTAAAGTAATTTAGAGCACTAAGAGGAAAAAAATCTGTGATTGCTTTACACTTAATTTATTTACAATAACTCCAGAATTGAGACCCACCCATACTTGGATGCCCACAGAGAAACAGAAATGAATTCTTTTCAAAACAGTAGCCACTTTTTGTCCCTGCTGGTGCATTCTTCAATTTTTTTCTTTCTTTTCCTCTTCATTTTAGGTAACTTCAACAGAATTTTAGTTACAATTCTAAATTTACCTCCGAGTTCAACTTAAATAGGAATTACACCTAAAGAAATACTGTACTGCCTCCATTATTAAGAAATCTCCCAGAAATGCACTGTGTTAGAGAACTTCCTTATAAACCTGCACAAAATTGTGGGTACAAATTGACCTGCCAACACATGAAATGTTACCTATGTATGAATCTATGAATAGACCATGAACTCTGGAAGGTTCTTTGAAGATAAAATACAACAAAACAAAAATTTGCATTATGGAGAAAGTAAGTTTATGAATGAAATTTCATCTTCTAGAGTACATAGTTATATCTTCAATATCAGTTTATTTTCTTTGTAAGTTTGCATAAAATTTAACAATATGAACAGCAGAAAGAATGGTCACCTGTCTGCCAGCTAGGGTTTTAGAGGGTCTGATGTTCTTAAAGGTCTCTCAGATCTTAATTGCTATAACTCTGAATCTTCATTCTCTGTTTCTGTGTCATATTAGAATCATTTGACATGACATTTCATAACTAAAAATGTCACAGTAAATAATTTCAACATTGAATTAATGTTTTAAAGAATAAAAGTCAGTTGCAGCCCAAGAGCATTTAAAACAAAATAAAAATAATCACAAACATCAACCAGATAACTACAGGTGTATGTGGTCACATGTTTGTACTCATATACATGTGAATTTAAATATATGGAACAATATATTTCAAAGTATTATTGCTTCTGTATGATATTATTACTAAGTATAGCTAGCTATAGGTGATTTATTCACTCCTTTATACTTTTATATAACGTTTGAATATTTTTCAAAACAAATGAAAATTTTACATTAATATCCCCTTTAAGCTACAATAATATATCAAACTAAGAAGTAACAACCAAAAAACAAACAAAAAAACAAAAAAAAACACTGGCCTCAGAACAGTGGGACTCCTGGAATATAAAACGAAAACAAATGCAAAACTCACCTCCAGTTATATTTCTAAAATACATGCAATTCTCATGGAAAAACATACTCCTACTAAAGATTAATTTTCAAAGTTTATGAATCATATCAGTACTTTATTTACCATAAGGGAGGATCTACAGACATAGCAAATGGGTAAAAGAGCATGTTCTACCTTCAAAAAAATCTTTACAAAATAAAATAATCTGATATTTTAAATTAAGTATTTTCACATTACAAAGATAAAAGAAATACAATCATACTGAAAGGTGACCTTATGATAATAAATGATTTTTAAATACTAAAAAAAATCATTAAAATGTTTAAATCTCAATGTATGAATTAATCAGAAAATTATATACAGCTGAAGAGAAAATGATTACATAGAAAAATGGACTTTCACTCCTTGCTTAGTATATACTAAGTTGATCTTTAGTATATGAAGGTAATTGAAAATGAAACTCGATAAAGGGCGGGATGGGAGAGGGAGAGGGGAGGGCCACGGGAGGGAGGGAGGTTTGGGGGGGAAGCCACAACAATACAAAAGTTGCACTTTGCAAATTCACATTTATGAAATAAAAAATTAAAAAATTTAAAAAATAAGATAAAATAAAAACAAACATTTTATTTAAAAAAAAAAAGAAAAATGGACCTTCACAATACAGAATAGAAAATATCAGACAGACAGGTATCTGTCCATTTAAACAGGAGTTCCGGCCTGCGCCATGGCTCAATAGGCTAATCCTCCGCCTAGCGGCGCCGGCACACCAAGTTCTAGTCCCGGTCGGGGCACCGGATTCTGTCCCAGTTGCCCCTCTTCCAGGCCAGCTCTCTGCTGTGGCCAGGGAGTGCAGTGGAGGATGGCCCAAGTGCTTGAGCACTGCACCCCATGGGAAACCAGGATAAGCACCTGGCTCCTGCCATTGGATCAGCGCGCTGCGCCGGCCGCAGCGCACCAGCCGCAGCAGCCATTGGAGGGTGAACCAACGGCAAAGGAAGACCTTTCTCTCTGTCTCTCTCTCTCACTGTCCACTCTGCCTGTCAAAAAAAAAAATTAACAGATATATAAAAATTATACATATTTAGGGGTGCTATGTGATGCTTCATTACATGTATACACTATGTAAAGTCCAATCAAGGTAAATATATTGTTTCAAACTTACAGTAAATTACTACTACATAACTCCACCCTACTGTACAACAGAACCCCACTACATCAACCTTTCCAATGCCTGCCTCCCTTCCAGCTTCTGGTAACACAATTACAATGTTTAACTCCTATGAGACCACCTTCTTTTTTAGACTCCATGAGTAGAGATCATGTGTTCCTCATCTTTCTGTGCTTGGATTAATTCACTTCACATAATGACCTCCAATTCCATTCATATTTTAGCAAATGACAAGACCACATCCTTTTTATGGCTGAGTAACATTCCACTGTGCATACATACCACAATTTCATTACCAACTTCATGGATTACCAGTTCATGGATGCTACCTAAATTTTCATTACCCAACTTTGTGACTTGTGCTGTAATAAACATGGGAATGCAGATGTCTCTTCAACAGAGTAGTTTCATTATCCTTAGATATATGCCCAGAAATCAGGTTACTGGATTATATAATACTTCTATTTTTTTTCCTGAGAAACCTCCATTCTGTTTTTGCACAACAGCCATACTAATTTACATTCCCACCAACACTGTACAAGAGATTCCTTTTTTCCACACTGTCACCAATAATTATTATCGTTTGTCTTTTTGATAATAGCTAACCTAAATTGCTACTTTTAAAAATTAAAGGAGGTTCCAAGATGGTGGAGTAGGGAGGGAGCTTACTGCTCTGGTCTAGGAGAGGATACCTTAAAAAAAGTGGGGAGAGTACAGTCTCAGGGAAGGGTTAAAGAGAAAACACTATGCAAATTAGAGGGACACAGTGGACCTGTGTGGAGGGTGTGAACGCCCAGGGCTCAGGACTCCAGCAGCTGAAAACTTACACACCAGTGTGGGAGAATGAGATGAGACCAGACTGCAGCAGCCATAAAGCTGCAGGAAGAGCCTACAGGGAACCCAGCTTGGAGCCCCATGGGGGATAGTTGTACCTACCCAAACTAGAAAAAAAAAGAGGGGACACATGTTTCTCTCTCCCCAATCACCTTATAATGGTGTACTGTAGCAAGCTGATAAAGCAGGTGCCATTTTGGACATAAGTAAGAGCTGCGCCAGCTTGTGTCCACACCCAGCTATCAGCCGACTGGAAACTCCCAACTCTGCTGGGGAGAACTAACAGCAAGCTGAATGATGATGAATGTGGGAGGCTTGTGTGCTGGACATGTTATTTAAAAAAAAAAAGGCTGTATGGGAGGACTCACAGTGTGGCTGGGACTTTGGGCAGTCACTGTGGGAGACTCTACATGATCAGGGCTTCCTGGTTACCTGGTAAGGGACATTGTTGAGGAATTTGAGTTTACATTGAAGACTGCACAGATCCTCTATGTGGTCCTTGGGACAGAGTGGACAAATATTACACCCACTGGGGCTGGCACTCAGGCACTGCTCTCCTTTGAGGAGAGACACCCAGATGAGCAGAATAATCTCCCTTCTAATTTTAAAAAAAGAGATTTACCACACCAAACCTGGGTGTACCACCTTAGGCATGCCCTTCACCCTGGGGAACTGACCGAACAGAGCTACCTGGCCACACTCAGTACAAGCCTATAGATATTCACTGAAAGCAAACACTCCACATATTTAAAGAGGAATAATACAAAGATAAAAGCTGCCACAATAGAAAAAACAAAGAACAAACCAACTAATATCTCCACAAATGCTGAATAAAAAATGTACCAATTCAAGAAACAAGAATAAGAAAGACAACATGACACCCCAAAAGAACACTTCAATACTAGATTGTAAAGATGAAGAGATTGAAGAAATGCCAGAAATGGAATTAAAAACATTAATCATAAGATTACACAGAAATAATCAGAAGCAAATGCACAAGCTACTGAATTCTGTACATAACATGAAAGAAAATTTCTCCCATGAAACTGAGATCTTAAAGAGAAATCAAAATGAAATGAAGAATTCAATAGAACAAATGAAAAATGCAGTGGAAAGCCTCAACAACAGAATCAGTGAAGCAACCTAGAAGATAAAGCACAGGAAATTATACAATCAAACCAAGAACAAGAGGAAATTGGAAAAATAAAAAACACTGTTAGGAATCTACAGGATACTATCAAATGACCCAACATACAGGTTCTAGGAGTTCCTGAAGGGTGGAAAGAGAGAAAGGATTAGAAGGCCTTTGCAGTGAAATAATAATGGAAAACTTCCCTAATTTGGAGAAAGCGAGAGACATCCAAGTATAGGAAGCACACAGAACTCCTAATAGACACGACCAGAAAAGATCTTCACCAAGACACAATTAATCAAACTCACTACAGTAAAACATAAAGAAAATATTCTAAAATGTGCACAAGAGAAATGCCAGATTACTTTCAGAGGATCTCCAATCAAACTCATGGCAGACTACTCATTAGAAACCCTACAGGCTAGGAGAGTATGGCGAGATATATTCTAAGTCTTAAGAGAAAAGAACTGCCAATCCAGAATACTATACCCTGCAAAGCTCTCATTTATGAATGAAATTGAAATAGGCCTTCCAAAACAAACAGAAATTGAAAAAATTTCTCACCACTATCTGGCCCTATAGAAGATGCTTAAGGATGTGCTACACACAGAAACATGGTCATCACTACAAAAGAAGGTAAAGGAAGGAAATCTTCCAGTAAAAGTTGAAAGGAATTCAAAGTAAAAAATAGGCACAGGCAATCTAAGCCAAAATTGACAGATGGGATTACATCAAATTGAGAAGCTTCTGCATTATAAAAGAAACACTCAGCAAAGTGAAGAGGCAAGTGACAGAATGGGAGAAAATATTTGCAAACTATGCCACTGACAAAGGGTTAACACCCAGAATCTATAAAGAGCTCAAGAAACTCAACAACAACAAACAATCCAGTTAAGAAATAGGCAACAGGCAATATTCAAGAAAGGAAATTCAAATTGCCAACAGACACTTCAGAAAATGTATGGGATCAGTAGCTGTCAGGGAAATGCAAATCAAAACCATGGTGAGGTTTCATACCATTCTAGTTAAAATGGTTCTCATACAGAAACCAACAAATGACAAATGCTGGTGGATGTGGGGAAAAGGTACTCTGGTCCACTGTTACTGGGGATGTAAACTGGTACAAAAACTGTGGAAGACAGTATGGAGATACCTCAGAAAACTGAATATAAACCTACCATATTATCTAGCCATCCCTGTAATCCCCTAGGAATTTACACAAACCAAAAGAAATCAGTAAATGAAAGAGTTATCTGTACCTCCATATTTACTGCAGCACAATTCACAATAGCTAAGATCTGGAATCAATTCAAATGTCTATCAACTGTAGATTGGATAAAGAAATTGTGTATATATATACTGTGGAGTGCTACGCAGCTGTAAAAAACAAAAGTATGAAATCCTGTCTTTTACAACATAGATGTAACTGGAAACCATTATATTTAGTGAAATAAGCCAGTCCCAAAAAGACAGATATCATATGTTTTCCCTGATCCAAGGTAACTAATAGAGTACCTGAAATGTAATGTATTGGAGTGAAATACACATTCTAAAATTTGATAATTGTTTACAGCCCTTGTCTCTTTCATTGAGAAACATTGCTTTTTTTCTCTTCATACTATTTATTGAACTCTTTTACACAGTGTAGGGTTTACTATATGACCATGAAATAAACTGAAAATAGATCTTTGTAAAAATTATGAATGGGAATGTGAGAGGAATGAGAAGGAAGGGTTGGAGCATGTGTGGGAGGGAGGGAAGGGGGGGAAGTGTCACTATGTTCCTAAATCCATATATATGAAGCATGTGAAATTTGTATTTAAAAAAAAGCTCCATTTCACCCAATAATACCTTTAACACATTGGCCTCTGTAAAATATCAACACCCAAACTAATATTGAAGTCATAGAGAGGATACACACACAGCATGCACACAAATTATACATTTATAAGAATTATTTATATATGTAACTGCTGAATATATCTCAATAAACACTAAATAAAGAGTTAGTATGCAGAATGTAAAACAATAACATTAAAGATCAAAAATAAAAAAGATATTCATTTTTCCAAATTTTTAATTTACTTATTTGAGAAGCAGACAAACAGTGAGACAGAGAGACAGAGTACTTCCCTTTGCTAACTCATTTCCCAAATGCCCGCAATAGTCAGGGCTGGGACAGGCTGAAGTCAGAATCCAGAAACCCAATCCCAGTCTCTCAGATCCATAGCAACAACCCAACTATGTGAGTGATCATCTGTTGCCCCCACCCTGGTGCATATTAGCAGTAACTGGAATTGGGAACAGAGCTGGGACTTGACTCAGGCACTCTGCTATGGAACGCAGGCATCCCAAGTAGTATCTTAATTACTAGACCAGATGCCTGTACCCACAATAATGTCAACTAAAAAATTACATTTCAATTTAATATAAAAATTAGGTTTTTAAAGGTTTATTTATTTCTTTGAAATGCTGAGTTACAGAGAGACAGAGACAGATATCTTCCATCCACTGGTTCACTACCAAAATGGCCACAATGGCTGAGCTGGGCCAATCCAAAGCCAGGAAATAGAACCTTCTTCTAGGTCTCTAACATGGGTGCACGGGCCCAAGCACTTGGGATGTTTTCTGCTGCTTTTTGAGGCATATTATCAGGGAGCTGGATTGGAAATGGAGCAGCCGGGATTCAAACCAGTACCTATATTAAAAGGTGGTGCCACAGGCAGTGGTTTTACCCACTACACCACAGCATCAGCACCCATAAAAATTGTTTTACATAAATATACTCTACTACATAATTCAGTTTAAATTTCCATATATTTAGCATAGAGATATATAAAAAATTTAGAAATTAATATTATGTACAAAAATGTGTGGGTTGCAGGCAAAGTGATACTTGAAAAAGAAAGTTATTACTAAAAATGCATATATTTGAGAAGAAAAAAAACACTGAAAATTTTAGCCAAGATTTCAATTCAAGAAGCACTGGGGCTGGCGCTGTGGCATAGTGGGTTAACGCCCTGGCCTGAGGCACTGGCATCCTATATAGGTGCCAGTTTGAGACCCGGCTGCTCTACTTCCTGTCCAGCTCTCTACTATGGCCCAAGAAACCAGTAGAAGATGGCCCAAGTCCTTGGGCCCCTGCACCCACGTGGGATACTGGGAAGAAGCTCCTGGCTCCTGGCTTCAGATCTTCAGATCAGCACAGCTCCGGCCATTGCAGGCATCTGGGGAGTGAACCCTCTCTCTCTCTCTCTCTGCCTCTCCTCTTTCTGTGTAACTCTTTCAAATAAATAAATAAATAAATCTTTAAAAAAAAGTACCAGAGTAAACCAGGAGAAAGCAGAAGAAAGGAAATAATAAAGATGAGATTCAAGTAAAGTAATATAAAAACAAAGAATAATATACAGCAAAGTAACAAAAAATTTTGTCTTTAAAAATAGTAATTGTCTGGGATTGGCATTATGGCACAGTGGGTTAAGCCACCACTTGTAACAATGGCATCCCATATTGCATTGCCACTGCAAGTCTGGCTTCTCTACTTCCTGTCTGGTATGCATCTGCTAATGCATCTCTGAAGGCAGCAGCAGATGACTCAAGTCATTAGGCCCCTGAAATCATGTGGGAGAGGGAGATGTAGTTTCAGGCTCCTAGCTCCTGCTTGGCCCAGATCCGGCCAGTGTGGTGGTTTGGGGAGTATATCAGCAGATGAAGAAATGTCTCTTTCTCTACCCTCCCTCTCTTTTCTCTATAACTCTCCCTTTCAAATAAATAAATAAATCTTTTTTACAAAAGGAATCATAGAGAACATTATGAGCAAATTTAGGGGCCGGCGTTGTGGCGCAGTGGGTTAATTCCCTGGCTGAAGCGCTGGCATCCCATATGGGTGCCAGTTCAAGAACCGGATGCTCCATTTCTGATCCAGCTCTCTGCTATGGCCTGGGAAAGTAGTAGAAGATGGCCCAACTCCTTGGGTCCCTGCACCCACATGGGAGACACGGAGGAAACTCCTGGATCCTGGCTTCAGATTGGTGCAGCTCCTACCCTTACAGCTAATTGGAGAGTGAACCAGCAGATGGAAGACTTCTCTCTTTCTCTCTCTCTCTCTCTCTCTCTCTCTCTCTCTCTCTGCCTCTCCTCTCTCCTGTGTAACTCTTTCAAATAAATAAATAAATCTTTTTTAAAAAATTAAGCAAATTTAAACCAATAAATTTGAAAAGAAAGGTAAAATGGACCTTCTTGAAAATTTTAAATTATTTAAATTGACTCAAGAGAAATATACTACTTGAATACATTCAGATCCATTTAAGATACTGAATCAGAAGTAATAACATCAACCTAAAAAGAAAAAAGTACTGTGCACAGATAGCCACAGACAAATTTTACCACATCTTCAGGTAACTGATTTCTCCTACCTTATAAAAAATGTTCCAGAGACTAAAATACAGGAAAGAACATCCATCATTCATTATAAAACCAATATAACCTCAGAAAAATAACAAGAACAGTATAGAAAAGAGAAGTATAATCTAATCTCATTTATAACATAGATATCAAAACCCTAAATAAAGTATTAAGAAGTCATTTTTATATGCCTCAACAAATTCCCATTATCTTAAGTATATAGACAAAAATAGCATTTATAATTTCAAATTTTCTATTATAATAATATCAGATCTTAATCTAATAGAATATTCAGTAATCAATTTTTGAAACTAATGACAATGATTTGCCACATAAAAATTTTGTAAAACTTTGAGGTTCACATAAAGATAGGGTCTACATTAAGATACTGTTGAAATGAACATCATATGGATATGAAATATAGTATTCTAATCTGTTTTTTAACATTTTAACAAAAGGATGGAGTATTATTATGTTGTAGTAATTAACACACATTTGCTGTGACCCTGAGAATCTAATGTATTAATAAATTCCTTAAAAATAATTAAGAAACCAAATACAATTCTCTAGGAATCAAATACAAAAAGTCTCTTCATTGTTTATTTACTGTTGCAGTTACATGAAATCTCATTAACATGAAACTTCAGTAATTCAACTTCAGTTGAAATTTGAGCAGACAGCCTAACACCTCACCAATTTAGCAGTTTAGCATCCTCCCAACCTTTACCAGTGCTCATTCACTGACTAAGTCACTGGAAAATCCACGATAATCAATCAAGGTCACTTTAAACAGCATGAAATGGTGATTTATCCATAATTTATAACTTCCCTTTGACAAACCCAAAACTGTCATCTAAAGATATCTACCTGAAAATTGTTCCATACAAAGTCAAGTTGATTATTGTTTTGTGTGTAATCATTTGTTTGCAGATTAATTTAATTTTACAAATATATCACTAAGCCATTTAGTTATATCCATTTCTTCAAATTAATGGGAGTTTGTATTACTTTTAATGTGACTAATTTTCTTATTAAGACAGAATCATTTCTCCAAACTCCAAAGCCAAAGGGAATCTAGAGCACAGATGTGTTAGCAGATGTGATGAGTTGGACAGCTGATCATATTCAACAACTCGGGACATAATGTAAGTCCACCCATGTATACCAGGTAATCAGAATGACAGCAAAATAACAGAAAAACACAGTACAGCCTACAGAATTATTCTTTAAATGACCTCAGCCAAAGCCTTAATACAAAGTTCATTCTCTCTTCTACTTATCACAATATAGAGATGAGAAAAGTACATTTAATCAGATGACGAAATTTCTATGCTACTTGTCCCCTGAAAAGCAAGTTTTATGTGATAAAAATTCAAAACTTGGAAGAGCGGCAAGATGGCGGAATAGGCAGGGAGCACACTATTAGTCCGGGGGAGAGACAGTTTAATATAAGTGGAGATACTGCAGGGCCAAGGAAGAGCAGGGGATGAAACAGCACAGGAAACTCTTCCGGAACTAGTGATTCATAGTGGACCTGCGTGGAGAGCGTGGGAGCCCAAGTTCGGGACACCAGCGGCAGACTCAACACACCAGCGCTGGAACGCGAGGTGAGCCGAACCTCAATAGCCCGAGACACCAGCAGGCAAGCGGAAAGAGGAGGCTAGAGGAATGAGGCTTGAAACTCCATGGGGAAAAATTCACCAGGCTAACTAGAAGAGAGAGAGGAAAAAAAATTTTAAAAAGTGACCGATACAGACACAAGTTTCTCTCTCTCCGCTCACCTCTCAAAGGCGAGCAAGACAGAGCAGGCGCCATTTTGGACATACGTCATAAGCAGGGCGACCTCAGGTCTGCGCCAGCCCTGAGCCTAGCAGAAAAACCTGACTCTGGGGGGAGGGCTGAAATAACAGGAGATTAGCATCTAACTTGGCAATCCAGTGGGAGACTGCAGGAGAATTGGAGCCCACACCGAGGGCAGCACAGATTCCCTGTGTGGTCCTTGGGAAAGAGCTTCCGATCTCTGGCTCCTGTGGGTATATCATTTGCCTGCTAACTACCTCCAATTACGTTCAGCTGTGCGGAATTACTTCCCTTTTAAATCAAAAAAAGAAAGAGAGATTTACCACACCTAACCTGGGAGTGTCATCTTTGACACACCCTCAACCCTGAGGAACCAAACACAGCTCTCAGTCCACACCCATCTCAAGCCTCTAAGGTGCCACCAAAAGCAGACAGTCCACTTAATATAGAGCCATAGTGTAACAAGAAAAAACACCACAGTGAAGAAACCAAATATCTCCAACATGCCAAACAACAAACGCAAAAAGCAAGCTAACAAGAACAAAGAAGACACTATGACGCCCCCAAATGAAAAAGACACCCCAATTCAAGATTATGAAGATGATGAGATCGAAGAAATGCAAGAAGCAAATCTCAAAAAATTGATAAGAACATTAAGAAGTTCTCAAAAACAAATTCTTGAACTACAGAAATCCTTCATGGACAAGATAGAAAATCTCTCTCATGAAAATGAAATATTAAGGAGGAATCAAAATGAAATGAAACAACTAGTAGAACAAGAAACTGTGATAGTGACGAGAAATCATAATGAAATGAAGAATTCAATAGATCAAATGACAAACACATTAGAGAGCCTTAAAAACAGAATGGGCGAAGCAGAAGAGAGAATATCAGACTTAGAAGACAGAGAACAGGAAAGGAAACAGGCAAACCAAAGAAAAGAAGAGGAAATCAGAAATCTAAAAAATATTGTCGGGAATCTACAGGATACTATTTAAAAACCCAACATTCGGATTCTAGGAGTTCCTGAAGACATGGAGAGGGAGAAAGGATTAGAAGGCATTTTCAGTGAGATACTAGCAGAAAATTTCCCAGGTTTGGAGAAGGACAGAGGCATCTTAGTACAGGAAGCTTATAGAACCCCTAATAAACATGACCAAAAGAGATCCTCACCACGACATGTTGTAATCAAACTCACCACAGTGAAACACAAAGAAAAGATCCTAAAATGTGAAAGAGAGAAACGTCAGATCACTCTTAGAGGATCTCCAATTAGACTCACAGCAGACTTCTCATCAGAAACCCTACAAGCTAGAAGGGAATGGCGAGACATAGCCCAGGTACTAAGAGAGAAAAACTGCCAGCCCAGAATACTATATCCTGCAAAGCTCTCATTTGTGAATGAAGGTGAAATTAAGACTTTTCATAGCAAACAGAAACTGAAAGAATTTGTCGCCACTCGTCCTGCCCTGCAAAAGATGCTTAAAGATGTGTTACACACAGAAACACAGAAACATGGTCACCAATATGAAATAAGGTAAAGGAAGGAAACCTCACAGCAAAAGATCACAGGAAGCTCAATTTCTCTTTGACATAGAATTAAACTCTGATGCTCTGTTAAAGCAATGTGTTAAAGTAATCTATTATGTTCTCTTGATGTCTGTTAAATTCTAATTGTTCAAAAACAGCTGAATTTTTATTAAGAGCTATGGGTTATTTAAATATGTGCTTATTTTCAAAGATTTGAATAATAACCTTGTAACAATGATCAAATTTGGTCTATGTTACGTCATGATTTTAAGGAATCTTATCAACCAGATATTTTGGATTTTGAGCCTTCTTGGCATTCTTGACAGGCATTCAAAAAAATCAAAGTTTCAAACAATCTGGTCTCTGAAATTTCCAGTAAATCCTGGACTTTGGTTTTTCCAGTTTGGGCCCAACTGAAAAAATTGAAGGACCTATGTCTCTCATCTTATAGAGACACCAACTAATCAGGCTATTTGGATTATATTAGAAGTGCTGTCAAGATGTGATGTGGTACCAGACTTTAAGTTTCTATAATGGAAAATGCTATTAATACAAATGTTTGAGTTGATTTTTAAAATTTATAGAAGACATTGGACCTTCTGGTAAATGTTTTCTTAAGTTGTTATCTAATGGTTGAAACGGTTTGCTAAGTATTCATGTGATATTGCTAATGTCAGCAAGCGATCTAGGACTTGCTCCCTCATTTCTCTATTCTAAGCCCAACTTGTTCTTTCATTTCTCTATTCTCTTCAAGGTAGGAAACTAATTCTATTATAAAGGAATCTGTAGGACGCACAATTTAATCTTTAGACCTTAGAAAAGAGATGGCTAACATTTTTCTGTAATAGCATAGCCAAAATAAGAACTTAAATAATAATCTCATAGCTAGATTCACTTTGCCATCAGCGAAGTATACAGTAAGTAGAAAAAACCTCCCTTTCAGACCAAAGGGAAAGAAAGTTTTAAAGTGAGAATATAATTTTCCTCATGGGCATTGTCTACCTTAGAAAAACTACTACAGAACATGCCTGTGACTATAGACCTGTAGTTCAGGTCACCGAAGATTAGAGATGGGACATGGGCACTCCCTTGACTTGCATCCTCTGGTCTGCTTGAACACAAACCAGGAGGAAAAGAAAGCTAGGCATCAGAAGCAATGGGTGGCAGGCCTATTAATGGCTGATCTGTACAGTGATCTGCCCTCAAGGAGACCCATCAGGCCAGTCCACTGCAGTGGCTTTCAATGTGGTAAGCCTGGGCTTCAGCAGAAGTCAGCTTGTGAAGAGCCCTGGCAGCTCTGCCAAGAGTTGGATCACTGGAAATGGACCTGCCCTGGAGTCGAAGGATGCCCAGGTCAGAGCCACAGATCTTATTGGCTCCAAGCTGAAAAGCCCTTCACTCAGCCCAACTTCCAATGTGACCACTGCAGCTGAGGGGATGGCCAAGTAGGGTCAGCAACATTGCAGGCAGAACTGTAAATTTCTTGTTAGAGATGCCACCTGCCTTTACCTGGCCAGCACTTATCCCAGGCCAGCTAAGTAATGAAAGTCAACAGAGTGCCTTCCCCTAGGAGGTTCACACCTCCCTTAGGATATACCCCATGTGAAGAGAGAGATAGGTCTGGGCCTCTGAATTTACAAGGCCTAAAGCCCAACAGATTATTATCAAGCCCCTTCTATCAGGTTCTATTTGCCTCTCAATCAGAAAACTTAATTGTAGCTTAGACAGCACCTTTCTTAGCTCCTCTAATAATGACTCTGTCCTTTGTTCTAGGCCCTGTCTAGTGCACTTGGGCCTCATTCCTTTGTAATCATAACCTCTACTCTACCACCAATGGCTCTACTCCCAACCTGTGTGTACTGATGGTCCTCTTCCCCACTTAATGCTGTATAATTGTTCAAACCTGGTAAATGCCACTCTTAGGATCATTGGTTACTATCCTCACTCTGTCTTTTATGACCTTGTCTAAATATGATCAGAGTCGGCAAACTTGGAAGGCTTCCATAGCCTTGGCAACTCATGACAACAGCCTAGGATGGTTACTGGCACCATAAACTAGAGTGTCAATTTGTTGGGTCAACAACAGGAGCCACTGTGCACTTGCTCCTCCTGTGGGCTCTCTGTCCTTAATGTGTTGTACATTGTGATTTAATGCTATAACTAGTACTCAAACAGTATGTTTCACTTTGTGTTTCTATGTGGGTGCAAACTGTTGAAATCTTTATACTAAATTGCTCTTCTGTATATAAAGAGAATTGAAAATGAATCTTGATGCAAATGGAAAGGGAGAGGGAGCGGGAGAGGGGAGGGTTGCGGGTGGGAGGGAAGTTATGGGAGGGGGAAGCCATTGTAATCCATAAGCTGTACACTGGAAATTTATATTCATTATACAAAAGTTTAAAAATAAAGAAATTTAAAAAAAATTCAAAACTTGGGCAAACAATTAAAAACAGCAAATATCACAAAAAATGTTGTTTAGGCACTAAAGTTGCTATCCATGTCAAAAATTAACATCAGCAAAGAAAGCAAGCTATCTGAAATCTGAAAATGTATGTGCACATTGTATATATCATATATGAACGGCAGATGTCCTAAATAGCACTCTGGCCTCAGAATCAGCCCTTAAGGCATTCGGATCTGGCTCAAGAGCCAATGAGAGTATTTTAGGCATGGAAAGCCAAGATACTCTGGAAAAAAAAAAAAGGAAGAAGAAGAAGACCTAAATGAAAGATCTCTGCGAGTGAGATCCCAGTTGAAAGAACAGGGCCATCAAAGAAGGAGGTACCTTTCTCTGAAGGGAGGAGAGAACTTCCACTTTGACTATGACCCTATCAGAGTAAGATCGAAGTTGGCGAACCCTAAAGGCTTCCATAGCCTTGGCAACTCATGACTAGAGACTAGGGAGATTACTGACGCCATAAACAAGAGTGTCAAATTGTTAAATCAACAACAGGAGTCACTGTGTACTTTCGTCTCATGTGGGATCTGTCCTTAATGTGTTGTCCAATGTGAAATGATGCTATAACTAGTACTGAAACAGTATTTTTACACTTTGTGTTTCTGTGTGGGTGCAAACTGATGAAATCTTTACTAATTATATACTGAATCGATCTTCTGTACATAAAGATAATTGAAAATGAAAAAAAAAAAAACCTGGTGTTAAATTGGAAATTGCATACAAAATTAATCAATTTTTAAAAAATAGCATGTAGGATCTCTGTCTTTAATGTTCTGTACACTCTTATTTAATGCTATAACTAGTACTCCAACAGTATTTTTTCACCTTGTGTTGCTATGTGGGGGCAAACAGTTGAAATATTTACTTAATATATACTAAACTGATCTTCTGTATATAAAGAGAATTGAAAATGAATCTTGATGTGAATGGAAGGGGAGAGGCAGCGGGAAAGGGGAGGGTTGCGGGTGGGAGGGAAGTTATGGGGGGAGGGGAAGCCATTGTAATCCATAAGCTGTACTTTGGAAATTTATATTCATTGAATAAAAGTTAAAAAAAAAAAGTTAAAACTGAGATCAGTTCGGAGGCTACTGCAGTGGACCAAATAAAAGACTAGAGCAGCTTAGACTAGAATGGCATGATGGAGATGTCAGAAAGTGAGAGGATTCTGACTTCATCTGAAATTTTTTAAATTTTATTTGTCATAAAGTTTCATATATTTTATATAAACAGATTTAGGAACATAGTGGGACTTCCCCCCCAACCCTCCCTCCCATCCACATTCTAACTGTTCCTCCCCCTCTCAGATTCCATTCTTAATTTTTACAATGATCTATTTTCAATATACTTAATGTCGTATAGTTAACCCTACTTTAAGTAAAGGGGTTCAACAAAAAGTATGAAGAGAAAGAGAACAAAACAAAATGCTATTCCTCAATGAAAAGACTACGGCTATAAAAATCATCTATTCGCAAAATGTCTATTTTACTCCAATCCATTACGTTTCAGGTATTCTATTAGTTACATCAGACCAGGAAAAACATATGATATCTGTCTTTTTGGGATTGATTTATTTCACTAGTATAATGGTTTCCAGTAATGACCATCTTGCTACAAAAGACAAGATTTCATTTTTTTTTTTTTTTGAAAGGATGGAGTTGCCACTTAGTAGAACTAGAAAGACTTCCAGAAGAGTAAGCTGAGAACAGATGGTTTTTGTCATAATAAGCTCCCAGCTAGATATCCTAGTGGTGTTGTCAGGTAGACAGTTGAATCTACAAGTCTGATGTCAAGACAGAGATCTTATTCCTTAAACTTATGAGTAAAGACAAGATCTTGGGATCATCAGCCCATGGACAGTCTTCAAGACTGTCTAACAGATGAAGTCATCCATTGCATGTGTGGAGTGAAAAAGAAGAGGAATGAAGATTCTCTTTTATGATACTTCTGTGTTTGGAATTTGAGAAAGTAGCAAAAAGCTGGAAAATTAGCCTGAAAATGCATGGGCAGAAACCAGATGAATGTGTTGTCCTGGAAGTCAAGTGAAGAAAGTGTTCAGTGGAGGAAGGAGTGATTTAACTGTGTCAATTGCTGCTAATAGTCAAATAAATGAACAACTGCAAATTGACTGCTGGAAATCATTGGTAATATGGATGAGAAAAATTTTTGTGGCATTATAGTATAAAAGATTTCATTTTTTTTACAGCTGAGTAATACTCCATAGTGTATATATACCATAGTTTATTAATCCAATCAACAAGTGATGGACATCTGGGTTGATTCCATATCTTAGCTATTATAAATTGTGCAGCTATGAACATGGGAGTTGAAATAATTCTTTCACATGCTGATTTCCTTTGGTTTGGATAAATTCCCAGAAGTGGGATGGCTGGATCATATGGCAGGTCTCTATTCAGATTTTTGAGGAATCTCCATACTGTCTTCCACAGTGGTTGCACTAGTTTACATTCCCACCAGCAGTCAATAAAGGTATCTTTTTTCCCCACAGCCTCGCCAGCATTTGTTGTTTTTTGATTTCTATGTTAAAGCCATTATAACTGGGGTAAGGTGAAACCTCATTGTGGTTTTGATTTGCATTTCCCTTATGGCTAATGATCCTGAGCATTTTCTCAAGTGTCTGTTGGCCATTTGAATTTCCTCCCTTGAAAAATATCATTTGAAATTTTGTTAACAAGATTTGCAAGTGGACTGGAATGGATATGAAACAAAGAAGAATCTATTAGTACTCCTTGGTTCTTGGCCTGAGTAAACTGTATAAACGATGATGGCAATCATTATAATAGTGAAGACTAGGAAAGGAGTACACTGGCAGTTGGGAGAGGACGTAAATCAAGTTTATTTTTGGACATATTTCAAAAATGTTATAGATGGCCAAGTAAAAGACACTACATAAACAATAGCATATACAGGATGGAAGTCAAGGCTGCAGAAACAAACTTGAGAGTCTTCAGTCTATATATATCATTTAAAACATGATACTGAATGAGCCTATCTAAGTAAAGAGTATAAATAGGAAAATAGAGGCATGAGGACTTAGCTTAAGGCATTTCTACATTTCTGTCAGAGGAAAAAGTAAATAAAGTGGTACAAGATGTTGATTGAGTATGCCAAATGCTGCTAAAAATCAGTACTGAAAAATCAATGAAATTGGCAACATGGGAATCTCTATAATCTGGGTAAGTACAAGGTTTCTTGCATCTCGAGTGTAGGGTGAAGGACAAGAGAGTCTAATTTGGAATATCTTCAAATAGAAGGGGCAGGCATTTGGTGAAGCAGTTAAGATGCTGCTTGGGATGCCAATGTCCCATATCATGTTGCCTTGGTTTGAAGGCCAGCTCTGCTCCTAGTTGCAGCTTCCTACCAATGTGAACCCTGAGAGGCAAGAGGTGATGACTCAAGTAGATGGGTCCCTGCCAAGACTGAGTTCCTAATCCTGGTTTTCACCTGGCCTAACCCGGGCTGTTGCAGGCATTTTAGGAGTAATCACTAGATAAAATATCTCTGCCCTCTGTTTTTCAAATAAATAAACATTTTTAAATGAGAGAAAATGAGAAGTAAAAAGTCAGACTGTGAATATAACAATTATTTCTACATAATTTGCTATTGAGAAGATCACAGAAATAGGAGAGGGGACACATGATAGAACTGTGGCTTCTTAATTTATTTGAAAGTCAGAGACACAAAGGAATAGAGACAAGATCTCCCATCTGCTGATATTCCCTAAATGCTCACTACAAATGGGGCTGAACTAAGCCAAAGCCAGAAGCCAGGAACTCAGTCCAGGCCTACCGTGAGAGTGGCAAGGACCCAACTATTTGAGTCATCACCTGTTGCAACCCAAGCACACATTAGCAGAAAGCTGGAATTGGTAGCAGAACTGGGATTTGAACGCAAGCCTCCAATATAGGATATGAGTATCCTGACCTGTCTTAACCACTATACCAAATACTCACGCTGGAATTGTGGCTCTAAGTAGAATGCATTAACCACAAATCATGGCCCAGAAGGAAGGAAGCTGAAAAAATAAATATCCCAACCTCTCTTTTCTCCCACTGTCTGATCTCCCAGTAGTATCTTCCACTGGCTAAATTAAAGCAGAATCCAGAGGAAAAACAAAGACAAGGTGAAGAAAGATGGCAGATGAAGTGGATGTATTTTAAAGACAACAATACTAGCAAACACTTACTGAGCATTTATTTTGTGCCAGGCACTATTAAAAACTCAATTACATATATTAACTTATTTATCATCACAAAAACTCTAATAGGTAAATACTTTTATATATCATTCCATTTTAGAGACAAGAAAACTGGGGCAAATGGTTTTTAAACTTTCCTGGAGTGATACAAGTAGTAAGTGACAGGATCCAGGATGTGAACATAGACAACATAGCTCCAGAATCCATATTCTTTAAAAAGGAATAATATTTCTCTCTCTATAATTTCAAAGAGAGAAGGAGAGATAAGGTACGAGGAAGAGATATCTTCCATCCACTGGTTTGCTCCCCAAATGGCTACAAGAGCTGAAGCTCACCATGCTGAAGTCAGGAGCCTAGAACTCCATCCAGGTCTCCCATATGGGTGGCAAGGGCCCAAGCACTTAGGCCATCTTCTGCTGCTTTCCCAGGTGTATTAGCCAGAAGGTAGATTAGAACTGGAGCAGCCAGCACTTAAACCAGCACACACACAGGATACTGGCACTGCTGGTGGCAACTTAACCTGCTGCACCACAATGTCAGCCTCAGAATCCATATTCTTAACTTTCTAAACAGATTTTTTTTAAAAGAGGATATACTTGTGTGCTCATGGAAATTTCTAAAAATGAATATAAAAATTAGTTTCAAAGAGAACAACAAGGGGCCGGCGCTATGGTGTAGCAGGTTAACGAACGCCATGGCCTGAAGTGCCAGCATCCCATATGGGTGCCGGTTCAAGACCTGGCTGCTCCACTTCTGATCCAGCTCTCTGCTATAGCCTGGGAAAGCAGAAGATGGCCCAAGTCCTTGGGCCCCTGCACCTGCATGGGAGACTCAGAAGAAGCTCCTGGCTCCTGGCTTCAGATCGGCGCAGCTCCAGCCATTGCAGCCAATTGGGGGGTGAACCAGCAGATGGAAGACCCCTCTCTCTCTCCCTCTCCCTCTCCAGCTTCTCTCTCTGTGTATCTCTGACTTTCAAATAAATAAATAAATCTTTAAAAAAGAGAGAGAGAGCAACAATAATTGCGGGAAAATTTGAGAAAATGAGAAAAAAATTCAAAACACTGTTCTCCATTTGGTTTTCCAAGTTCTCTTTCTTCCTTTATCCACCCTGCTGTATGCTGGGAGCCAACCTCAACAGACTGTACTATCTACCTCCCTTGTTCTGTGTCTCTCAATTGGAGTCCACTAATGGAAGGAAGCAACAGATCAGAGAAGGAATAAAAATAAATTAGGATATTTTATTTCTCCAGCTCTCTGTAGGGCCATGGGTTAGCAGTAGCTATTTTCCTCTCCCTAAAGCCATAACTCTTTCTAGATGGTCCTTTCAATAATTATAGTTTCTCTGTATCCCAGTAACAGTTTTCTCTTCATTCTCTGTCAGGATTCCTGCTTTTCCTAGTAGTCAAATGCTTCCATCCCTGGCCACATTTATAACAGATCCTTCACTAAACTGTTTGTGATAAGGTCTTCTGTTACCTGCCAGGAATCTGACTGATACTCTGTCCAACAGAAAAAATTAATGTCACATAAGAGGAGAGTCTATTTATTCTCTTTAATAAATGGGATGGCAGAGTATAGGGATGCAGATATAGGGAGGTTGGTAGGTTAAGTGGTGAAAAGATGAAGTTCTCTTGATTATCTCTATTGTGTCAATGAGAAGAAAGGTCAGCAGCAATGGAGAAGAAGTTGAGGTACATTGCATTTGAGAAAAAAAAAAAGACATTAAAATAATCCCTCTGAAACTAAGAAAGTGAACTTCCAAGGAAATATAATAGGGTTTTTGGTCATAGATTTAAAGTGAAACCAGTTAACAAGATTGTATGTATTTCTCCAGCTACATTTGGCTGCCTTGGGACAGGCACAGAAGAAACATAAATGGGTTTAGCCAGAGGTTGGCTTTTGCCAGGGAATGGAGGTAACAACAAAGAAACTGAAGATAAATAGGCAAATGAGAAATTACAACAATGAATGTTTTCTAAGAGTGGTTCAGAGAGATGTGAAGATTTTTTGGTAACTAAGAGATCATGAAAATGCGCGGGGGGTCGGCATTGTGGTGTATGTAGCAGGTCCCTCTATTTCTCTCTGTAACTCTGCCTTTCAAATAAATCTTTTTAAAAAAAAAAACTTGAAAAAAAAAAAGAAAAAAACAAGGAAAGAGAAGAAAATACGTAGAGCCAGTGGCTTAGCAATTCTAATATATTCAAAGAATGATTGCTACAGGATGAATGGTTGATACAGAAATGCATTCAAGGGCTGGTGCTGTGGCGGGATGTGTGAAAATTTTATGGTAACGAAGATATCATGAAAATGTGTGGGGGTTGGTGCTGTGGTGTAGCAAGTTAGGCTGCCTCCTGCAGCACTAGCATCCCATTTGGGTGCTGGTTCAAATTCCAGATGCTCCACTTCTGAAACGGCTCCCTACTAATGTGCCTGACAAAGCAGCTAAAGATGGCACAAGTCCTTGGGGCCCTGGACTCACTCAGGAGACTTAGATGAAGCTCCTGGCTCCTGGATTCAGATCGGCCCAGTTTCGGCCATTGAGGCCATTTAGGGACTAAACTAATAGATGAAAGATATCTCTCTGTGCCACTGTCTCTCTGTAACTCTGCTTTTCAAATAAATAAATCTTTAAAAATAAAATATAGTGTCAACAGGAGATGATGAGGGGTGGTCACAGAATAGAATGCTTAAAACTAAGACTTCAGAGGTTATTAACAATGCTAAGATATGGAGTAAAACCTAAGAGTAGATACATGAGATGCAGTGGAAGAAAAGATTATTATTGGAAAGAAAATCAAGGAACTGATCCAAGAAAATGCATTATTTTCAGACAAACCCACAATAATAATTATAATTATTGAGAGTATATACAATTATCATGTAGACCATTAGTGACCATTTTCCTATATCTTTCACTCAATATGCAGCGTCAATATTCCTCTCCATAATCATTCACATTTTTTTTTAAAAAATTTGCATTAGCTCACCTCTTCTATGTTACATTTAAAAATATTCAAGCTCAGGAATTGCAAGTATTCTCTATCAAAAAATGTTTTTAACACTTGCAAAGGGCCCTATTAAATATGTCAAGCTTTCCATATTTCTGGGGAATGTATTTCTGGAAAAAGAGAGTTTAAAAATTAAATTTATATGAGGCAAACATCATGAAGAAAGTGAACATGTACCCTGAAAATTTCTACGTGGATACTTACATGTAACATAAGCATGTTTTGGGGCTGGTGCTGTGGCACAGCATGTTGAAGTCCTGGCCTGCATCGCCGGCATTCCATATGGCAACAGTTCGAATCCCAGTTGTGCCACTTCTGATCCAACTTCCTGCTAATGTGCCTGGGAAAGCAACAGAGGATGGCCCAATTCCTTAGGACCCTGCATCCCTGTGAGAGACCCAGAAGAAGCTCCTGGCTCCTGGCTTCAGATCAGCTCAGCTCCATCCGTTGCAGTCATTTGGGGAGTGAATCAGCGAATAGAGACCTCTCTCCATCTCTACCTCTCCCTGTAACTCTTTCAAATAAATAAATTTTTAAAAAAAGTCTTGTTGATGGTATTAATTATCTCAAATAATGAACTCTAAAGCTCACCTTTATATTTATAATTATTGTCCTATTTTGATCAATTGCAGAGCTTTCAGACACTTCTTTAGAAAATTTTCTTCAAAAAAAAAAACCTCCTGCAGCAAATATTTCTGAAGCACAGAGATTATTTCTAAAATAACTGTTTCCTTTTAAGTGACTAATTTTTTAACTTCAAAGCTTCTGAAAGCAGTATTTAATACTGAATATAATTAATTTCTATGAGGTTTAAAGTGCTTTAAACTGGATACAGGTATTTAGCACAATAGTTAAGATGCTGTGTAGGATACCTGCATCTCGTATCAGAGTTACTGGTCTGAGTCCCAGCTACTCTGCTTCTAATCTAGCTTCCTACTGGCAACAGATGATGCCTCAAGTACGTGGGTCCCTGCCACCCACATGGGAGGCACAGATTGAGTTCTAGGACCCCTCTCTGACCTGGCCCAGGCCTAGCTATTGTAGACATTTGGAGAATGAACAGCAAATGGAAGCTATCTCTGTGTGTGTGTCTCTCCCTCTCCCTTTTTCCTGTTGCCTCCCTGCTTCCAAGTAAAATGAAAATAACTTTTACAAATAAGTAAAATACTGTAAGCTTTTAAAGACTTGTTATTAAAGTATTTTGTAAGAACAGGCATACCCTCTATGATTTGGTGGCTCTGGATACATTTGATTACTTTATTCATGAATACAAGTTTTGTAAAAAGAATTCTAATTTGATGGTTTCAGGAAGGCTAATTATTTTGGCAGCATATATTTTGATAAGCCAGAACCTGAGGACTCAGAAAACAGAAATAAGAGAAATATTCAGTAATAATCTCTAAGTTATTATTGAAATTCCTTACATAGTTTCAGAAGTTCCATGGCTTCTGGACAGAGACCCATTTCTGAGATACAGGAGAAATGTTTCTTTAAGCAACTTTTAGGGCTGATTCATGTAAACAAACTAAGAAGGTAGACCAATGTCCCTCATTCTCTACCTCTTCCACCTTTTTCTAGAAGCCAGAGCAGCAGAGGATGGTCCAAGTGCTTGGGTTCCTGCACCCATACAGGTGACCCAGATGAAGTCCTGGCTTTGGCCTGGCCCAGGCCCAGCCATTATAGCCTTTGGGGAGTGCACCAGTGAATGGGAAGATCTCTCTCTCTCTCTCTGTCTCTTCTTGTCTCTCTCAGTAACTCTGCCTTTCAAATAAATAAATCTTTTTAAAAAATACTCAACACAAAATTTGAAAGTAGTTTAAAGTGGTAAGAATGAACATTTAAATCTACATGTTTCAATGCAGTAGAATCCCACAAATAGCTTCCATCAACACCATGAATCTGCAAAGAAAATATACACTTTTTTATTGTATCTGTGACTTATCTACCCACTTCATAAGCCCTTAACCCTGGTTAATTGGGAAAAGTAACCATCTAATCCAATTTAAAATATAGTTCGAACAATTCTAAAATCCTAGTGTCCATAAAAATCACAAAACACCCAGAACAGCCAAAGTGTTTCTGAACAACAACAACAACAAAAAAGTCAAGCTAAAAGCATCACAATACCTGATTTCAAAGCATGCTACAACACTATCATAATTCAAACAGCATGACACTGGCATAACAACTGACACATAGATCAATGGGTAGAATAGAGAACACAGAAATTAATCCATATACATACAGCCAACTGAAATTTGACAGAAGTTTCTACAATATATATTGGTAAAAAGATAGTCTTCTCAGTATATGGTGCTGGCAAAACTGGATGTCTATAAATAGAAGAATGAAATTAGATCTCTACCTCTAATCACATAACAAAATCAGCTCTAGATAGAACAAAAATCGACATTTAAGACCCGAGACAATGAAACTTCTAGAAGAAAATGTGGCGTAAACACTTCAAGACAACAGTGTAGATGATGACTTTTTTTATTTTATTTAAGTTATACAAGTTATATATATATACAGATTTAGGAACACAGTGACACCTGCACCCCTTCCCTCCCTTCCACTCATGCTCCAACCCTTCCACCTCCTCCCCCCCACATTCTCATTCTTAATTTTCACAAAGATCTATTTTCAGTTTACTTAATGACCACACAGTTAACCCTACACTATGTAAAAGAATTCAACAAATAGTATGAAGAGAAAAAAAAAAAAAAACACTGTTTCCAATAGAAGAGACAAGAGCTATAAACAATCATAGAATCTCAAAATATCTATTTCATTCTAATACATTACACTTCAGGTACTCTATTAGTTACTCTGTTACCTTGGATGAGGGAAAACATATAGTATCTGTCTTTCGGGGACTGGCTTATTTCATTATAATGGTTTCCAACTGCAACCATCTTGTTGCAAAGGACAGTTTTGTTTTGTTTTGTTTTGTTTTTTTTTTTTTTTACAGCTGAGTAGTACTCCATAGTGTATACATAAGCCATAATTTCTTTATCCAGGCAACAGTTGATGGACATCTGAGTTGATTCCAGATCTTAACTATTGTGGATTGTGCTGCAATGAACGTGAGGTACAGATAACTCTTTCATATACTGATTTCTTTCAGTTTGGGTAAATTCCTAGGAGTGGGATGGCCTGCTCATATGGTAGGTGTTTGTTCAGATGTCTGATATATCTCCATACTATCTTCCACAGCGGTTGCACCAGTTACATTACCACCAACAGTGGATCAGGGTACCTTTCCCCCCCATGTGCTCACCAGCATTTGTCATTTGTTTATTTCTTCTTGAGAGCCATTCTAACAGGAGTGAGGTGAAACCTCATTGTGGTTTTGACTTGCATTTCCCTGATGGCTAGTGATCCTGAGCATTTTCTCTAGTTTCTGTTGGCCATTATAATTTATTCTCTAGAAAAATGCCTGTTCAAGTCCTTTGTCCATTCTTAACAGGATTGTTTTGTTGTTGTTGAGTTTCTTGAGGTCTTTATAGATTCTAGATGTTAACCCTTTATCAGTTGCATAGTTTGCAAATATTTTCACCCCTTCTATCGGTTGCCTCTTCACTTTGCTGAGTGCTTCTTTGTCAGCGTAGAGGCTTCTCAGCTTTACGTAATCCCACCTGTCAATTTCAGTTTGATGGCCTGTGCTTCTGGGGTCTTTTCCAAGAAGTCTTTTCCTATACCAATGTCTTGCAGAGTTTCCCCAATGTTGTCTAGTAATTTGATGGTATCAGGTCATAGATTAGGTCTTTGATCCATTTTGAGTGGATTTTTGTGTAAGGTGTAAGGTCAGGGTCAGATTTCATAACTTCTGCAGGTGGATATCCAGTTTCCCTAGCATCATTTGTTGAAGAGACTGTCCTTGCTCCAGAGATTCATTTTAGTTCATTTGTCAAAGAAAAGCTGGTTATAGATATGTGGATTGATTTTATTATTTATCCCTAGCCTAGTTCAGTAAGTCATTCCCTAATCCACCATCTTGGAATCTAGATAATGACTTCTTAGATAAGACTCCCAAAGCACAGGCAACAAAAGAAAAACTAGACAATATCAATACATCAAACTCAGAAGCTTCTGCCCATCTGGCAAAGGAACCAATCAATAGACAACCAACACAATGAAAAAAAAATTGTAAGCTCTTTATCTAACAATTAATATCCAGACTATCTTAGTTAACTCAAAAAACTGAACAAAAAAAAAAAACCTCAATCAATAAATGCACAGAAAAACTGAATATAGTTCTCAAAAGATTGAAAAGACGGTTCTCAATACAAATAGCCAAACTAGACATCAGGAAAATGCAAATCAAAACCACAATGAGATATCACCTCACCCCCATCAGAATGGCTATTATCCAAAAAGCAGGGAGCAGTAAACAGTAGCAAGGATATGAAGAAAGGGGAACTGATGGGAATGTTATTTAGTGCAGCCACTGCAGAAAACAACATTGAGTTTTCTTTACAAACCAGAATAGACCTGCTATATGATCCAGCAAACCCAAAAGACATGAATTCACTGTATCAAAGAGGTATCTGCTCCACCATGTTTATTGCAGCACTGTTAACAATAGCCAAAATCAAATGAATAGAACAAGAAATGTGTGTGTACATATACATGTGTATGAATATACATATGTGTATACACACAAAAATTGAAATATTATTCAGCCATCAAAAGGAATAAGGTTCTGGGGCCGGACTGTGGCACAGTAGGTTAGTCCTCCACTGGTGGTGCTAGCATTCCAAATGGGCACCAGTTTGAGTCCTAGCTGCTCCTCCCAAGAACTGGGCCCCTGTACTCGCATGGGAGACCCAAAAGAAGCTACTGGCTCCTGGCTTCGGAACAGCCCAGCTCTGACCACTGCAGCCATTTGGGGAGTGAACCAGCAGATGGAACACCTCTCTGTCTCTCCTTCTCTCTGTCTGTAACTCTGCCTCTCAAATAAATAAATACAATTTTAAAAAAATAAAGGATGAAATTATATCACTTGCAGCAAAATGGCTGGAACTGGAAGATACTGTGTTGAATGAAATAAGCCAGACACAGAAGACAAATACCCCATGTTGTCTTTATTTGTGGGAGATAAAATGAATTAATGAATGAAAGAGTCTGCGGCTATCAGTTTTGCTGCAAATACAATGTTCTTCCAAACTCTGCTTTAAACATTTATCAAGGGGAGATCAAGATGGCAGAATAAGGAGGGAGCTTCCTGCTCTAGTCTAGGGGAACATAGTTTAAAAAAAAAAAAAAAGTGGAGAGAATACAATGTCAGGGAAGAGTTAGGGAGAAAATGGCAGAGGAAACTCCATGCAAATTAGAGAGACACTGGGGACCTACATAGAGGATGTGGACAACTCAGGACCCCAGCAGCCAAGAGCATCAGCAGCAGCTTAGGAGAGTGAGGTGACACCAGACTGCAGCAGCCCAAGTCACTGGCAATAAAGCTGCAGGATGAGCCTGGTGTGAGTACCATTCAGAGCCCTTTGGGGGGCAGTGTATCAGCCAATCTAGAGGGAATAAAAGGGGGCATGTTTCTCTCTCCCTAAACACCAAGCCCTAGCATCCTATAACTAACCAAGAGGGGGCAGGCATATTTTGGATATACATTACAGCTATACCATCTCGTATCCACATGCCCAGCAACCAGCTGAGAGGAGAAGCCTGAGTCTGGATGGGAGAACTGACAGGGAGCTGGGTGCTCACGACTATTGGGCCCCTGTGTACTAGGACTATGAAAACATTGTGGCTGCATGTGAGGGCACAGGGTGTGGCTGGTTCTTTAGGCAGTCACTGTGGGCAGCTCCACATGCTCGGGGTTCCCTGATTTCCTATTGAAGGTCATTGTTGCAGGATCCAGGCTTACATTGAGGACTGCACAGATCCTTTTTGTGGTTTCTGTAGCAGCATGAATATTATACCCACAAGGGCTAGTGACCAGGCATTGATCTCCTTGGAAGAGAGGAGGTGAGCATGTGACTATGTCAACAGAGCAGATTAACCCTCCATTCTGATAAAAAGAGAGAGAAAGAGAAAGATTTACCACACCCAATTTGAGTGTCACCTTAGACACTTCCCTAACCTTGGAGCACTGAACAGAGCTCCCTGGCCACACCCAACACACGCCTCAGGCTATTCATTGTAAAAGCAGACATTCCACTAATCCAGAGAGTCATAGTCCAAAATAAAAGCCATCACAGGGAAAAAAAAAAAAAAAACACACACACACACAAGTATCTGCAAAAATGTCTAAAAATAAATGCAGCAATTCAAGAAACAAGAATAAGGACGACAACATGACACCTCCAAAGGAACACAACAATTCAATACTAGAATGAAAATTAAGAAAGCAAACAAATGCCAGAAACAGAATTCAAAAAATTGATTGTAGGAGTATGTAGAAATAATCAGAAGCAAATCCATGAACTTAAGAAATCCAAACATGACAAAAATGAACATTTTTCCCATGAAATTAAGATTTTAAAGATAGGGCCGGCGCCGTGGCTCAATAGGCTAATCCTCCGCCTGCAGCGCCAGCACACCAGGTGCTAGTCCCGGTCGGGGCGCCAGATTCTGTCCCAGTTGCCCCTCTTCCAGGCCAGCTCTCTGCTATGGCCCGGGAGTGCAGTGGAGGATGGCCCAAGTCCTTGGGCCCTGCACCCCATGGGAGACTAGGAGGAAGCACCTGGCTCCTGGCTTCGGATCAGCGCGGTGCACCGGCCGCAGCGTGCCAGCCGCGGCAGCCATTGGAGGGTGAACCAGTGACAAAAGGAAGACCTTTCTCTCTGTCTCTCTCTCTCTCTCACTGTCCACTCTGGCTGTCAAAAAAAAAAAAGATTTTAAAGATAAATCAAAGTGAAATATTAGAAATGAAGAATTCAATAGATCAAATAAAATGGTAGAAAGCCTTAAAAACAAACTCACTGAGGCAGAAGAATGAATATCCCAGTTAGACAAATCTCTGGAAATTTTAGTCAGACAAAAAAAAAAAAAAAGGAAAAAGAAATTAGAAAACTAAAAAACACTTTTTTTTTTTTAAGATGGCGGAATAGGCAGGGAGCACACTTAGTCCGGGGGGAGAGAAAGTTTAATATAAGTGGAGATACTGCAGGGTCAAGGAAGAGTAGGGGATGAAACAGCAGAGGAAACTCTTCCGGAACTAGTGATTCACAGTGGACCTGCGTGGAGAGCGTGGGAGCCCAAGTTCGGGACACCAGCGGCAGACTCAACGCACCAGCGCTGGAACGCGAGGTGAGCCGAACCTCAATAGCCCGAGATACCAGCAGGCAAGCGGAAAGAGGAGGCTAGAGGGAACGAGGCTTGAAACTCCGTGGGGAAAAGTTCACCAGGCTAACTAGAAGAGAGATAGGAAAAAAATTTAAAAAGTGACCGATACAGACACAAGTTTCTCTCTCTCCGCTCACCTCTCAAAGGCGAGCAAGACAGAGCAGGCGCCATTTTGGACATACGTCATAAGCAGGGCGACCTCAGGTCTGCGCCAGCCCTGAGCCTAGCAGAAAAACCTGACTCTGGGGGGAGGGCTGAAATAACAGGAGATTAGCATCTAACTTGGCAACCCAGTGGGAGACTGCAGGAGAATTGGAGCCCACACTGAGGGCAGCAGAGATTCCCTGTGTGGTCCTTGGGAAAGAGCTTCCAATCTCTGGCTCCTGTGGGTATATCATTTGCCTGCTAACTACCTCCAATTACGTTCAGCTGTGCGGAATTACTTCCCTTTTAAATCAAAAAAAGAAAGAGAGATTTACCACACCTAACCTGGGAGTGTCATCTTTGACACACCCTCAACCCTGAGGAACCAAACACAGCTCTCAGTCCACACCCATCTCAAGCCTCTAAGGCGCCACCAAAAGCAGACAGTCCACTTAATATAGAGCCATAGTGTAACAAGAAAAAACACCACAGTGAAGAAACCAAATATCTCCAACATGCCAAACAACAAATGCAAAAACCAAGCTAACAAGAACAAGGAAGAAACTATGACGCCCCCAAATGAAAAAGACACCCCAATTCAAGATTATGAAGATGATGAGATCGAAGAAATGCAAGAAGCGGATCTCAAAAAATTGATAAGAACATTAAGAAGTTCTCAAAAACAAATTCTTGAACTACAGAAATCCTTCATGGACAAGATAGAAAATCTCTCTCGTGAAAATGAAATATTAAGGAGGAATCAAAATGAAATGAAACAACTAGTGGAACAAGAAACTCTGATAGTGACTAGAAATCATAATGAAATGAAGAGTTCAATAGATCAAATGACAAACACATTAGAGAGCCTTAAAAACAGAATGGGCGAAGCAGAAGAGAGAATATCAGACTTAGAAGACAGAGAACAGGAAAGGAAACAGGCAAGCCAAAGAAAAGAAGAAGAAATTAGAAATCTAAAAAATATTGTCGGGAATCTACAGGATACTATTAAAAAACCCAACATTCGGGTTCTAGGAGTTCCTGAAGGCATGGAGAGGGAGAAAGGATTAGAAGGCATTTTCAGTGAGATACTAGCAGAAAATTTCCCAGGTTTGGAGAAGGACAGAGGCATCTTAGTACAGGAAGCTTATAGAACCCCTAATAAACATGACCAAAAGAGATCCTCACCACGACATGTTGTAATCAAACTCACCACAGTGAAACATAAAGAAAAGATCCTAAAATGTGCAAGAGAGAAACGTCAGATCACTCTTAGAGGATCTCCAATTAGACTCACAGCAGACTTCTCATCAGAAACCCTACAAGCTAGAAGGGAATGGCGAGACATAGCCCAGGTACTAAGAGAGAAAAACTGCCAGCCCAGAATACTATATCCTGCAAAGCTCTCATTTGTGAATGAAGGTGAAATTAAGACTTTTCATAGCAAGCAGAAACTGAAAGAATTTGTTGCCACTCATCCTGCCCTGCAAAAGATGCTTAAAGATGTGTTACACACAGAAACACAGAAACATGGTCACCAATATGAAAGAAGGTAAAGGAAGGAAACCTCACAGCAAAAGATCACAGGAAGCTCAATTTCTCTTTGACATAGAATTAAACTCTGATGCTCTGTTAAAGCAATGTGTTAAAGTAATCTATTATGTTCTCTTGATGTCTGTTAAATTCTAATTGTTCAAAAACAGCTGAATTTTTATTAAGAGCTATGGGTTATTTAAATATGTGCTTATTTTCAAAAATTTGAATAATCACCTTGTAACAATGATCAAATTTGGTCTATGTTATATCATGATTTTAAAAAATCTTATTTCAACCAGATATTTTGGATTTTGAGCCTTCTTGGCATTCTTGACAGGCATTCAAAAAATCAAAGTTTCAAACAATCTGGTCTCTAAAATTTCCAGTAAATCCTGGACTTTGGTTTTTCCAGTTTGGGCCCAACTGAAAAAATCGAAGGACCTATGTCTCTCATCTTATAGAGACACCAACTAATCAGTCTATTTGGAGTATATTAGAAGGACTGTCAAGATGTGATGTGGTACCAGACTTTAAGTTTCTATAATGGAAAATGCTATTAATACAAATGTTTGAGAATTAAAAAGTCTAATGATCTTGTGTTACTAGACATGATAGTTATCTTAATGAGAAAGCCCCAGAGGCTTAAAGGGTTAAATACTTGTAAAATCCTACAGGTGCTTTCAAAAATACTGTGAAGTAAGCAAGTGCCTCTTCTTGGTTGATGAGTTTATAATTTTAAACATGGCGACTTAAAGTCTTTTGTCATCCACAGTTATATATGATGTGCTGCTCATAAAACTAAAGTGTTGTTGGTTCTGTGTTTAGCTGTCCTCCTATAGGTTCCTATGGACTTTTTCCAGCCACTTTTATTGTATTTAGTACTTTGGGATGGCTCTGTAAACAGATGAAGCCAATAATGTATTAACAGTACCAACTGAAAGTATTGTTAACTGAGGTTACTAAAAACAAAAAGCAATTCAAATCAATTGGCAATCTACAAAAAGAGTTAAAGATTTTAAAAGCTATTATTAAAATTGCTATATTGGTCTACTATGCTATGTTATATGTGTGTACATATTGTATGTCCACATGGGGAAATTTTATTAAGAGTTTTATTTTAAATGGCTTATAGATAAGATTGTCCATAAATTTAAGCTGCTAAAATCAATCAAAGATACATTTTAATTTGTGGGACCTGAATCTGTGTATCATATGTTTTAGACTTGTTGGTAGAAAGAAACTAAAAACATTTTAGATGTTGTGCTTAAGTTTACTGGCTAAACAAACTACACCATGTTAGATATTTAAGAGGTGTTTTCAAATACATGATTCTTAAAATTTATAGAAGGCATTGGACCTTCTGGTAAATGTTTTCTTAAGTTGTTATCTAATGGTTGAAACGGTTTGCTAAGTATTCATGTGATATTGCTATTGTCAGCAAGCGATCTAGGACTTGCTCCCTCATTTCTCTATTCTAAGCCCAACTTGTTCTTTCATTTCTCTATTCTCTTCAAGGTAGGAAACTAATTCTATTATGAAGGAATCTGTAGGATGCACAATTTAATCTTTAGACCTTATAAAAGAGATGGCTAACATTTTTCTGCAATAGCATAGCCAAAATAAGAACTTAAATAATAATCTCATAGCTAGATTCACTTTGCCATCAGTGAAGTATACAGTAAGTAGAAAAAACCTCCCTTTCAGACCAAAGGGAAAGAAAGTTTTAAAGTGAGAATATAATTTTCCTCATGGGCATTGTCTACCTTAGAAAAACTACTACAGAACATGCCTGTGACTATAGACTTGTAGTTCAGGCCACCGAAGATTAGAGATGGGACACGGGCACTCCCTTGACTTGCATCCTCTGGTCTGCTTGAACACAAACCAGGAGGAAAAGAAAGCTAGGCATCAGAAGCAATGGGTGGCAGGCCTATTAATGGCTGATCTGTACAGTGATCTGCCCTCAAGGAGACCCATCAGGCCAGTCCACTGCAGTGGCTTTCAATGTGGTAAGCCTGGGCTTCAGCAGAAGTCAGCTTGTGAAGAGCCCTGGCAGCTCTGCCAAGAGTTGGATCACTGGAAATGGACCTGCCCTGGAGTCGAAGGATGCCCAGGTCAGAGCCACAGATCTTATTGGCTCTAAGCTGAAAAGCCCTTCACTCAGCCCAACTTCCAAAGTGACCACTGCAGCTGAGGGGATGGTCAAGTAGGGTCAGCAACATTGCAGGCAGAACTGTAAATTTCTTGTTAGAGATGCCACCTGCCTTTACCTGGCCAGCTCTCCTCCCAGGCCAGCCAAGTAATGAAAGTCAACAGAGTGCCTTCCCCTAGGAGGTTCACACCTCCCTTAGGATATACCCCATGTGAAGAGAGAGATAGGTCTGGGCCTCTGAATTTACAAGGCCTAAAGCCCAACAGATTATTATCAAGCCCCTTCTATCAGGTTCTATTTGCCTCTCAATCAGAAAAATTACTTGTAGCTTAGACAGCACCTTTCTTAGCTCCTCTAATAATGACTCTGTCCTTTGTTCTAGGCCCTGTCTAGTGCACTTGGGCCTCATTCCTTTGTAATCATAACCTCTACTTTACCACCAATGGCTCTACTCCCAACCTGTGTGTACTGATGGTCCTCTTCCCCACTTAATGCTGTATAATTGTTCAAACCTGGTAAATGCCACTCTTAGGATCATTGGTTACTATCCTCACTCTGTCTTTTATGACCTTGTCTAAATATGATCAGAGTCGGCAAACTTGGAAGGCTTCCATAGCCTTGGCAACTCATGACGAGAGCCTAGGGTGGTTACTGGCGCCATAAACTAGAGTGTCAATTTGTTGGGTCAACAACAGGAGCCACTGTGCACTTGCTCCTCATGTGGGATCTCTGTCCTTAATGTGCTGTACATTGTGATTTAATGCTATAACTAGTACTCAAACAGTATGTTTCACTTTGTGTTTCTATGTGGGTGCAAACTGTTGAAATCTTTATACTAAATTGATCTTCTGTATATAAAGAGAATTGGAAATGAATCTTGATGCAAATGGAAGGGGAAAGGGAGCGGGAGAGGGGAGGGCTGCGGGTGGGAGGGAAGTTATGGGAGGGGGAAGCCATTGTAATCCATAAGCTGTACACTGGAAATTTATATTCATTAAATAAAAGTTAAAAAAAAAAGAAAACTAAAAAACAGTGCTGGAGATTTATGGGATACTATCAAATAACCCAATATAGGAGTTCCTGAAGACTTGGAAAGAGATATAGAATTAGAAGGCCTTTTTAGTGAAATAATTACAGAATACTTCCCAATTTGGAGGACGAAAGGGACTTACAAGTAGAGGAAGCACACAGCACTCCTAATAGACATGACCAGAAAAGATCTTCACCACTACACATTGTAGTCAAACTCTTCACAGTAAAACATAAATCTTCTAAAATGTGCATGAGAGAAATGCCCTATTACTTTCAGAGGATTTCCAATTAGACTCACAGCTGACTTCTCATCAGAAACCCTAGGAGAAAATGGCAAGATATAGCCCCAAGTCTTAAGAGACAAAACTGTCAACCCGGAATACTGTACCCTGCAAAGCTCTCATTTATGAATGAAGGCGAAATTAAGATATTCCATAAAAGAAATTGAAAGAATTTATCACCAATCATTCAGTCTTACAAAAGATGCTTAAGGATGTGCTACACACAGAAACATGGTCATCACTATGATAGAAAGTGAAGGAAGAAAATCTCCCAGTAAAAGTACAAAGGAAATCCAAAGTAAACAACAGGAATATTTATGGGAAAATGGCAAGGCCAAGTTACTTATCAATAATCACCTTGAATGTAAATAGCCTCAGCTCTCCAGTTAAAAGATACAGACTAGCTGAATGGATTAAAAAACAAAACCCGGGAGCAGCAAGATGGCGGAATAGGAAGGGAGCACATTGATAGTTCAGCAAGACACACAGGTTAATATAAGTGGAGATACTGCAGGGTCAAGGAAGAGTAGGGGAAGAAACAGCAGCAGAAACTCTTCCGGAACTAGTGATTCACAGTGGACCTGCGTGGAGAGCGTGGAAGCCCGAGTTCGGGAAACCAGCAGCAGACTCAACGCACCAGCGCTGGAACGCGAGGTGAGCCGAACCTCAATAGCCCGAGACACCAGCGGGCAAGCGGAAAGAGGAGACTAGAGGGAACGAGGCTTGAAACTCCATAGGGAAAAGCACACCAGGCTAACTAGAAGAGACAGAGGAAAAAATAAAAAAAAGCGACCGATACGGACACAAGTTTCTCTCTCTCCGCTCACCTCTCAAAGGCGAGCAAGACAGAGCAGGCGCCATTTTGACATACGTCATAAGCAGGGCGACCTCAGGTCTGCGCCAGCCCTGAGCCTAGCAGAAAAACCTGACTCTGGGGGGAGGGCTGAAATAACAGGAGATTAGCATCTAACTTGGCAATCCAGTGGGAGACTGCAGGAGAATTGGAGCCCACACCGAGGGCAGCACAGATTCCCTGTGTGGTCCTTGGGAAAGAGCTTCCAATCTCTGGCTCCTGTGGGTATATCATTTGCCTGCTAACTACCTCCAATTACGTTCAGCTGTGCGGAATTACTTCCCTTTTGAATCAAAAAAAAAAAAAAAAAAAAAGAAAGAGAGATTTACCACGCCTAACCTGGGAGTGTCATCTTTGACACACCCTCAACCCTGAGGAACCAAACACAGCTCTCAGTCCACACTTATCTCAAGCCTGTAAGGCTCCACCGAAAGCAGACAGTCCACTTAATATAGAGCCATAGTGTAACAAGAAAAAACACCACAGTGAAGAAACCAAATATCTCCAACATGCCATACAACAAACGCAAAAACCGAGGTAACAAGAACAAGGAAGACACTATGACGCCCCCAAATGAAAAAGACACCCCAATTCAAGATTATGAAGATGATGAGATAGAAGAAATCCAAGAAGCAGACCTCAAAAAAATGATAAGAACATTAAGAAGTTCTCAAAAACAAATTCTTGAACTACAGAAATCCTTCATGGACAAGATAGAAAATCTCTCTCGTGAAAATGAAATATTAAGGAGGAATCAAAATGAAATGAAACAACTAGTAGAACATGAAACTGTGATAGTCACAAAAAACCACAATGAAATGAAGAACTCAATAGATCAAATGACAAACATAATAGAGAGCCTTAAAAACAGAATGGGCAAAGCAGAAGAGAGAATATCAGACTTAGAAGACAGAGAACAGGAAAGGAAACAGGCAAACCAAAGAAAAGAAGAAGAAATTAGAAATCTAAAAAATATTGTCGGGAACCTACAGGATACTATTAAAAAACCTAACATTCGGGTTCTAGGAGTTCCTGAAGGCATGGAGAGGGAGAAAGGATTAGAAGGCATTTTCAGTGAGATACTAGCAGAAATTTCCCAGGTTTGGAGAAGGACAGAGGCATCTTAGTACAGGAAGCTTATAGAACCCCTAATAAACATGACCAAAAGAGATCCTCACCACGACACATTGTAATCAAACTCACCACAGTGAAACATAAAGAAAAGATCCTAAAATGTGCAAGAGAGAAATGTCAGATTACTCTCAGAGGATCTCCAATTAGACTCACAGCAGACTTCTCATCAGAAACCCTACAAGCTAGAAGGGAATGGCGAGATATAGCCCAGGTACTAAGAGAGAAAAACTGCCAGCCCAGAATATTATATCCTGCAAAGCTCTCATTTGTGAATGAAGGTGAAATTAAGACTTTTCATAGCAAACAGAAACTGAAAGAATTTGTTGCCACTCATCCTGCCCTGCAAAAGATGCTTAAAGAAGTGTTACACACAGAAACACAGAAACATGATCACCAATATGAAAGAAGGTAAAGGAAGGAAACCTCACAGCAAAAGATCACAGGAAGCTCAATTTCTCTTTGACATAGAATTAAACTCTGATGCTCTGTTAAAGCAATGTGTTAAAGTAATCTAAAAACAAAAAGCAATTCAAATCAATTGGCAATCTACAAAAAGAGTTAAAGATTTTAAAAGCTATTATTAAAATTGCTATATTGGTCTATTATGCTATGTTATATGTGTGTACATATTGTATGTCCACATAGGAAATTTTATTAAGAGTTTTATTTTAAATGGCTTATAGATAAGATTGTCCATAAATTTAAGCTGCTAAAATCAATCAAAGATACATTTTAATTTGTGGGACCTGAATCTGTGTATCATATGTTTTAAACTTGTTGGTAGAAAGAAACTAAAAACATTTTATATGGTTGTGCTTAAGTTTACTGGTTAAACAAACTACACCATGTTAGATATTTAAGAGGTGTTTTCAAATACATGATTCTTAAAATTTATAGAAGGCATTGGACCTTCTGGTAAATGTTTTCTTAAGTTGTTATCTAATGGTTGAAACGGTTTGCTAAGTATTCATGTGATATTGCTATTGTCAGCAAGCGATCTAGGACTTGCTCCCTCATTTCTCTATTCTAAGCCCAACTTGTTCTTTCATTTCTCTATTCTCTTCAAGGTAGGAAACTAATTCTATTATGAAGGAATCTGTAGGACGCACAATTTAATCTATAGACCTTAGAAAAGAGATGGCTAACATTTTTCTGTAATAGCATAGCCAAAATAAGAACTTAAATAATAATCTCATAGCTAGATTCACTTCGCCATCAGCGAAGTATACAGTAAGTAGAAAAAAACCTCCCTTTCAGACCAAAGGGAAAGAAAGTTTTAAAGTGAGAATATAATTTTCCTCATGGGCATTGTCTACCTTAGAAAAACTACTACAGAACAAGCCTGTGACTATAGACTTGTAGTTCAGGCCACCGAAGATTAGAGATGGGATACGGGCACTCCCTTGACTTGCATCCTCTGGTCTGCTTGAACACAAACCAGGAGGAAAAGAAAGCTAGGCATCAGAAGCAATGGGTGGCAGGCCTATTAATGGCTGATCTATACAGTGATCTGCCCTCAAGGAGACCCAACAGGCCAGTCCACTGCAGTGGCTTTCAATGAGGTAAGCCTGGGCTTCAGCAGAAGTCAGCTTGTGAAGAGCCCTGGCAGCTCTGCCAAGAGTTGGATCACTGGAAATGGACCTGCCCTGGAGTCGAAGGATGCCCAGGTCAGAGCCACAGATCTTATTGGCTCTAAGCTGAAAAGCCCTTCACTCAGCCCAACTTCCAAAGTGACCACTGCAGCTGAGGGGATGGTCAAGTAGGGTCAGCAACATTGCAGGCAGAACTGTAAATTTCTTGTTAGAGATGCCCCCTGCCTTTACCTGGCCAGCTCTCCTCCCAGGCCAGCCAAGTAATGAAAGTCAACAGAGTGCCTTCCCCTAGGAGGTTCACACCTCCCTTAGGATATACCCCATGTGAAGAGATAGATAGGTCTGGGCCTCTGATTTTACAAGGCCTAAAGCCCACCAGATTATTATCAAGCCCCTTCTATCAGGTTCTATTTGCCTCTCAATCAGAAAACTTAATTGTAGCTTAGACAGCACCTTTCTTAGCTCCTCTAATAATGACTCTGTCCTTTGTTCTAGGCCCTGTCTAGTGCACTTGGGCCTCATTCCTTTGTAATCATAACCTCTACTCTACCACCAATGGCTCTACTCCCAACCTGTGTGTACTGATGGTCCTCTTCCCCACTTAATGCTGTATAATTGTTCAAACCTGGTAAATGCCACTCTTAGGATCATTGGTTACTATCCTCACTCTGTCTTTTATGACCTTGTCTAAATATGATCAGAGTCGGCAAACTTGGAAGGCTTCCATAGCCTTGGCAACTCATGACGAGAGCCTAGGGTGGTTACTGGCGCCATAAACTAGAGTGTCAATTTGTTGGGTCAACAACAAGAGCCACTGTGTACTTGCTCCTCATGTGGGATCTCTGTCCTTAATGTGCTGTCCATTGTGATTTAATGCTATAACTAGTACTCAAACAGTATGTTTCACTTTGTGTTTCTATGTGGGTGCAAACTGTTGAAATCTTTATACTAAATTGATCTTCTGTATATAAAGAGAATTGAAAATGAATCTTGATGTGAATGGAAGGGGAAAGGGAGCGAGAGAGGGGAGGGCTGCGGGTGGGAGGGAAGTTATGGGGGGGAAGCCATTGTAATCCATAAGCTGTACACTGGAAATTTATATTCATTAAATAAAAGTTAAAAAAAAAAAAAACCATCTATTTGTTCCCTACAAGAAACACATCTCACCAACAAAGATACATGCAGACTGGAAGTGAAAGGATGGAAAAAGATATTCCATGCCAATAGAAACCAAAAAGAGAGCAGGTGTAGCCATCCTAATATCAGACAAAATAGACTTTAACACAAAAGCTGTTAGACAAAGAACAGCACTATACAATGTATAAATGTATACACACCTAATTACAGGGCACCAGGCTATTTAAGAGAAATGTTAATTGATCTAAAGAGAGATATAAACTCCCATACAATAGTAATGGGACTTCAATACCCCACTCTCAGCAATGGACAACCAGACAGAAAATCAGCAAAGAAACAACAGTTAATATAGACCAAATGGACCTAATGGATATCTATAGAACTTTTCATCCTACAGTTCCAGAATGCACATTCTTCTCACCAGTGCATGGAACTTTCTCTAGGACAGACCACGGCTAGGCCATAAAACAAGTCTCAGCAATTTAAGAAAAAATAAAATAAAATCATGCCATGCATCTTCTCTGACCACAATGGAATGAAGCTGGAAATCAGTAACTCAAGAATCTCTAGAACATATGCAAACACATGGAGACTGAAAAACATGCTCCTGAATGAACAGTGGGTCATAGAAGAAATCAAGACAGAAATCAAAAAACTGTTGAGGAACAACTTGTTTTGTTTTCATGCTATTTGTTGAACTCTTTATTTGGTATAGAGTTCTATGTAGTAGAAAATAAGAATGAGAATATGAGCGGAAAGAGGAAAAAAGGCAGGCTGGAGGGCAGGTATGGTGGGAAGAATAACTATGTTCCTTTAGTTGTACTTATGAAATGCATGAAGTTTGTGTACCTTAAATAAAAGGTTTCAGGAGAAAATAAAAAACACTTGTCAAACAAATTATAGGAATTATATATTACTGCAGTTTTACTGTTTTGTGACCAGAACATCTTTTCCTCTGATTATTGAATATAGCCTCTTCTATTTTCCTGCTGGATTATGGTCTTTTTATTTTTTATTTGTTGAATAAACTCTTTATTTAGTAGTGCCAAAAGCCTTTGATATTAATGTGAATCAGAATTACATTATCTCAAAAAATAAAATATTAAAAAATAGGATAAAATATCATTTGCTGCAAACATTTAAACAATTTCTGTCAGTTAAAACTTCTCATTCATAAAGTTTCCCTCTCATCATGCTTCCTCCTTCTCTTTAAAACATTGCTCAGGGCCAGCGCCGTGGCTCAACAGGCTAATCCTCTGCTTTGCGGCGCCGGCACACCGGGTTCTAGTCCCAGTCGGGGTGCCGGATTCTGTCCCGGTTGCCCCTCTTCCAAACCAGCTCTCTGCTGTGGCCCGGGAGTGCAGTGGAGGATGGCCCAAGTTCTTGGGCCCTGCACCCCATGGAAGATCAGGATAAGCAACTGGCTCCTGCCTTCGGATCAGCGCGGTGCACCGGCCGCAGCGCACCAGCCGCGGCGGCCATTGGAGGGTGAACCAACGGCAAAAGGAAGACCTTTCTCTCTGTTTCTCTCTCTCACTGTCCACTCTGCCTGTCAAAAAGTAAAAAAAAAAAAAAAAAAAAACACACATTGCCCAGGTATATAGGGGATAATGGGAAGCATGTGACTTATCTTCCTTCATAGTCTTACAGTAGAAATCAGTTAGCTTAAGTAGAGCAATATGCTATCCTTTGGCACATTTTCTGACCTCTAATGTGGAATGGAAAACTGTTTGGACCTGGGACCTGTTTTATTGGCTCAGAAAATGATCCCAAGGGCTCTGCCTGGCTGACCATATTCACCTTGGGTTCTACTGGCACTACACTCCTACATTCCTCCCTGAAGTCATGTTATAATTCCCACTCAGCCTCAGAAAGCAGCCAGACTCTGCTACAAAGCCATCTCACTTCCAGTAGATGACATCCTGCTAGAAGCTCCCCTGCCAGACTCTCAGTTGTGACTATTAAACAATATAATCAGAAGTGACTCAGGAAAACTAAAAGCCAGAGATTCTTTGCCTGCACCACCATACATATTCTAATGTGGATGAGCAGTTTCAAACAGCATAAATAGCAGCTGGCCTACCCTCAAAAATCCTAAGTAGGAATCTGGCAGATAGAAGATTAACTCTATTTTCAGGGATGACTTCCCTTTTCAGACACTAATCTGACCACATTGTTGTCTTTCCATTGTTCCTTTCTCTTTCAAAAATTCATTCCCTGGGCATGAAAAAGAGTGAGTTTTTCCTTTATTCCCCCTAGATCATATTCTTCAATTTAGAGGCTGCACTTTTTTACTTTGTTATCATGAATTGAAAAATGTGGCTTTTATTTACTATGAGAAAATCACAATAATCAACCCTTTGTATTTAGCCATCCATGTAATAAGAGAAAGAATAAAAAAATTTAAAAATCTACCTCAGTATTATATAACCTAATAACTTAGATTCTAATAATTTAATAGTTTAGGTTATTACAGGAATATGGAAAAGATCTTTCCAAACAGAATGGTGTTACCTGGGTACTTAATTTACCACTTTACCAGCCTAAACCTCTCATTCCTACCCCATTCCCAGGTTGTCCTCCTCTCCCCAGCATCTGACTCTGCTTTTCTAAGGAAATAAATTGCATTTCAATGTAACTTTGTCTCTTTTCCTCTTCTTTTTTCTGAAACAAAACTATTTTAAAACATAAATTGCTTTCTCTCCTGCAAAGCAATTTAAAAATCGTTAACAAAAAAGAAAAGACTATGGCTAAATAATTATTATTTCCCTATGTTTGAATAAGTCAAGGTATCACTAATGCTAAAACTACCTATTAAGCAAGTACACCAAGTGTACAGCAAAATTATAGTCAGAAAAAAGGTAGAATTAGAACTCAATATGAATCCATCATAAACAAGAGTCATAAGAGAATATGGAGACAACTGATATTTACAGATCAAGATACTGAAGTCCAAAAAAATCAGGTGAATTGCCCAAGATCATATACCATACGTTTAGAGGCTCTACTGACTCTCAGATCCCTTTGACATAGGACAATTATCCCTCAGTCCTTTTCTTCTACTTACAAATTCAATCAAGTTTCTGAAAGCTTGTCTAATAGAACTAGAGTTCTGCCTCACGCTCTGCAGTTCTGATTTGTCTAGATTCCCAATATCCAACGTTAGTTATGAAGTCAACAATTATAGAATCTCCAACTTACTTAGCTATTACAAATTTGGTTTTTATGTTTTTAAGATGGATTAATAACATGGATAATAATACTGATGAGGATTACAGACAATATATGTACAACAGATACCTTTACTTTTTCATTCAATAGCTGTTTTCCCCTCATTCTACACTAATAGGACACCAATTTTGTGGGCAACAGTAAACAGTAATGGACCCACCTCAGAGACTCATGATTGGTTTAAACAAATCATTACAATACTTTCCTCCATTTCTTAGCCTCCTTTGTGTTAGTGGTGGTCATGTGACCCAGTTCTGACCAGTATGACCTAAAGAAAATCTATACTAGGAAGGAGGTATGACACAGGTGGCAGCTCTGGGGATGGTTTGCTTTCTTGATAAAACAAAGAACAATGAATATTGAAGCTGATCCTCTTTTTTATACCTCTTTCTTGATGCCTTACATATGGATATGGTATCTAGGACCACTGAAACCATGTAATGATCATGAAACAGTAAACATGAGAGAAACACCAGAATAAATGAAGAGACATTTTGCTGGAACTTTCCTATGATGCAACTTAATGCTAGCATTTGCCTACCTTTGGACTTCCTGTATAATAAACCTAAAACCCTAGTTGCTTAGTAAGATTTCCACTCCTTTCAAATAAGTATATTTCTAACTTGAGAATCTAAAAAGGACCAGGCATGCTACAACACTCAATTATTCATATATTCAATTTATAGTCATTTATTTAGTGATTGTTATATGTTAAGTACTTAACTAAAATAAAAGATACAAGATTGAATAGGACAGGTAAGATGAGTGTTTTTATGAAATTTACATTCTAGAAGAGTCATGCAATAAGCATACCCCAAAAAATTCTTGGCTGGCGCTGCGGCTCACTAGGCTAATCCTCCACCTGCAGTGTCAGCAACCCAGGTTCTAGTCCCGGTTGCTCTTCTTCCAGGCCAGCTCTCTGCTGTGGCCCGGGAAGGCAGTGGAGGATGGCCCAAGTGCTTGGGCCCTGCACTCTCATGGGAGACCAGGAGGAGGCACCTGGCACCTGGCTCCTGGTTTTGGATCAGCGCAGCACGCTGGCCACAGCATGTCAGCCATAGCGGCCATTTTGGGGGTGAACCAACAGAAAAAGAAGACCTTTCTCTCTGTCTCTCTCTCACTGTCTAACTCTGCCTGTCAAAAAAAAAAAATTCTCATAGTGACACACACAGTAATTGAAATAAGAGGGCAGCAGATGTCCTAAACAACACTCTGGCCTCAGAATCAGCCCTTAAGGCTTTCGGATCTGGCTGAAGAGCCCATGAGAGCATTGTAGGCATGGAAAGCCAAGATACCATGGAAAAGAAAAAAAGAAGAAGACCTAAATGAAAGATCTCTGTGAGTGAGATCCCAGTGGAAAGAACGGGGCCATCAAAGAAGGAGGTACCTTTCTCTGAAGGGAGGAGAGAACTTCCACTTTGACTGTGACCCTATCGGAATAAGATCAAAGTCAGTGAACCCTAAAGGCTTCCATAGCCCTGGCAACTCATGACTAGAGCCTAGGGAGATTACTGACGCCATGAACAAGAGTGTCAAATTGTTAAGTCAGCAACAGGAGTCACTGTGTACTTACATCCCATGTGAGATCTGTCCTTAATGTGTTGTCTAATGTGCAGTGATGCTATAACTAGTACTGAAACAGTATTTTTACACTTTGTGTTTCTGCGTGGGTACAAACTGATGAGATCTTTACTAATTATATACTGAATCGATCTCCTGTATATAAAGATAATTGGAAATGAAAAAAAAAAAAAAACCCCTGGTGTTAAATTGGAAATGGCATAGAAAATTAATTAATTGTTAAAAAAAAATAATATGTAGGATCTCTGCCTTTAATGTGCTGTACACTCTTATTTAATGCTATAACTAGTACTCCAACAGTATTTTTTTCACTTTGTGTTGCTATATGGGGGCAAACTGTTGAAATTGTTACCTAATTTATACTGAACTGATCTTCTGTATATAAAGAGAATTGAAAATGAATCATGATGTGATTGGAAGGGGAGAGGGAGCGGGAAAGGGGAGGGTTGTGGGTGGGAGGGAAGTTTTGGGAGGGGGAAGCCATTGTAACCCATGAGCTGTACTTTGGAAATTTATATTCATTAAATAAAAGTTAAAAAAAAAAAGAAATAAGAGGGCATTATGGTAAATGTGATTTGGGGATGATATAGAGCTAGGGAGGGAGGTGGAAATGTACTTTACACACCAGTAATGAAAAGATCTGAGTATAAAAGCACCCCAGACAAAAGAAAACCAGGTGGGAACATTCTGAGACAACATTTAGAGCAGAGCAAAAGTCAGCATGCCTGGAGGATTCTAAATAGGAAAGAGTAGAGATATGACAGGTAAGCATGGGTGATAGGGAATCTTACAGGTAAGAAGTTTGAACTTCATTCTAACACTAGTAAAAGGCTACTAGAAGTTTTAATTCACCAATAGTATCTAAATATTTTAAATAAATACATATAAATATGATTTTGATCAGCTGAAGAAATTCCTTTCAATTTTATCTGTTTAGCCCAAATACCTATTTTAAAGTACTCATAACAATTATATTTGATTAATGTCTCTCTGTTAGTAGCCATGAACTCCATGAAAACAGAGTACACATCTGTCTTATCATTAAATTTCCAAAGTCTAAAGTAGTCTCTCAAGAATAAAAGTTCAAATACATTTTGTGAAACGAAAGAAATTTAATGAAAAGACTATTCCATGCCAGACATTGGTTCAATTAGAACCAATTCCTTCCTACATTCAAGAAACTGAAAGTGTACTGAAGGAGACTAAAATGCAATCAATTAACAACAGAATAGGATGTACTGCACCAGAAATACAAATACTATGCAAACAAAGGGAGAAAGTAATTAATTCTACTTAAAGAAAAAAATATTAAGGAGGTTTTTAACCAAGTAATAAATTCTGATTTCCTTATGGTTGGATGTTTACACTAAGGAAAACAGTCTGTATCATGTTACACTAATTTCATCAGTTTCACAGTTCAATAGAATATATACTCAATAGAGAACACATTTTTTATATAATTACCATGCTAAATCAGGACATCTGGAAAAACCTTATTTCTAAATAATGTAGAATTATTTAATTATAATCTAAGATACTCTTATTCCTAAAATAACAGAATATTCTCTGTACTTTTGTTATGTCTATCAACTCCCTGAAAGTATTTCAACAACTGAATGTTGAATTTAGGCTATAATGTTAGTAATATTAGTATTTCTGCTATTGGAAAACCCGGATGGGAAAACATATTGTGTTTTTTTTTGCCAACTACCACTTTCTAGTTACAGTGGTCATCATCAAATTTTCATTTATTATATACCTAGCAGAAATCACCAGATTCATTTATGCTTCAAACAGACCTTTCAGATTTCATGACCTTATTGTGTAAAGAAGTCTCATAAGCCATTGAAATGATTTTTTTCCTATTTCAGCTACAGTACAAATAAAATCATTCAGCATTCAGAAACAAGCAGCCTCATAAGACTCTGAAGCACATAAATTTAGTTAAATGGTGCCATCTGGTGACATAAATCTTTGTTTTTTTGTTTTTTTGTTTTTTTGTTTTTTTTATTTGAAAGGCCAATTGACCCAGAGGGAAGGAGAGGTAGAGATTAGAGAGAGATCTTCCATCCTCTGGTTTACTCCCCCAACTGGCCACAACAGAAGATCGGAGCCAGGCTGAATTCAGGAGCCCAAAACTCCACCTAGATTTCCCAGGTGAATGGCAGGGACCCAAGTACTTGGGACAACTTTCCTTGCTTTCCCTCGTGCATTAGCAGGGAGCTAGATCAGAAGCAGTGAACTGGGACTCAAACCTTTTCTCCCATATGGGATGCCAGTGTTGCAAGCCATGTCTTAACAAACTGCACCACAACACCATTCCCCCATAAGTCCTTCTTTTAAATTTATTTTATGTATCTGAAAGAGAGAACATCCAAAAGACAGAGACCTCTCATCCTCTGATTTACTCTCCAAATGCGCACAATAGCTGAGAGTGGGCCAGGCCAAAGACAGGAGCCAGGAATTTAACCCAGGTCTTTCACACGGATGGAAAGGACACAACTACTTGAGCCATCACCTGCTGCCTCTGGGAGTACAGATGATCAGGAAGCTGCAATTGGGAGCAGAGCCAGAAATCAAACCCAGGCACTCTGATATGAGATGCAGGTGTCCCAAGCATCAATGTTAACCACTGTGTCAAACACCTGCCATAGTGACAAGTCTTACAGTAAATATACGAAGTTCAGAGCCAAGAATAGCAGAACCCAAAGTGTCAGATTTAACTTAAGAGCCCACCTGACATAAAAAACACACCACTAAGGGAATCATAACAATTTAGTCACATCTTTTCCTCACTATTCTTATACCTCAAGTATACCCTCAAACTTAAAGACTTAAAAGTCTATGGAAGAGATATTTTGTCCAACTACTAGGGAACATTTAAGAGACTAAGTATCAAGAACATATTGAACTCCTGTTCTAGTCAGAATCATTTCTCACTCTCCTTTGAGCCTCTATGAATCCGTGTAATTTTCAACACTTCAGATACCACTCTTTTTTCCCTGATTCCACTGCTAAAGCTAAATCTCTCACTTGTAGCAACCTCTAATTCCCCTTTGTAGCACTTATCACAATTGGTTTTTTTTTTTTTAATTTATTTGACAGGTAGAGTTATAGACAGTGAGAGAGAGAGAGAGAGAGAAAGGTCTTCACTCCCCAAATGGCTGCCATGGCCGGCGCTGTGCCGATCTGAAGCCAGGAGCCAGGTGCTTCTTCCTGATCTCCCATGCAGGTGCAGGGGCCCAAGCACTTGGGCCATCCTCCACTGCCTTCCTGGGCCACAGCAGAGAGCTGGACTGGAAGAGGAAAAACCAAGACTAGAACCCAGGGCCCATATGGGATGCCGGCACTGCAGGCAGAGGATTAACCAAGTGAGCCTTGGCGCCGGCCCCTATCATAATTGCTAATATAAACTATGAAATTTTGCTTAATGCCCTCTCCCAAGTGTGTATCACAGTGCTTGGCATAGTGTCCAATAAATATATTGCAAATGAATGAACACATGGATGCATAGGGAAAATGTCTTTCTCCATCCTCTCTTCCAATCCACATCCTATCAGTGAAAAAGACTCAGCTGTCGTTTACATTTTATGTAAAAGCTTTCATGATAACACCAAACTATAATAACCTCATGCTTCTCTGAACTCCTATAATGCTTTGGTCCAGATCCCAAAGTGTAGTCCTTAACTACATGCTGTCTTGTACTTTTTAGCACATCTGTGAATATTACCTTCCCAATTGATTTTAAGCTTATTAAGTAGAAATTTGGTTTTAGAAACATCCACATGCATTTGTCTACACATTTAAACATTTCATAAATATCTTGTTAATTATTATTACTCAAATGCAGTAACTGGAATATCTACACTCATTTTCATTTACATGATTTTGTAAACAATTAAGCAGGAATACAATAGACCTTAGCATCTCAGAATTTAATAATTCATTGTTTTAACCAGTCAAGACTTATTTATTTTTGACAGGCAGAGTGGACAGTGAGAGAGAGAAGAGACAGAGAGAAAGGTCTTCCTTTGCCGTTGGTTCACCCTCCAATGGCCGCCACGGCCAGCGTGCTGCGGCCGGCGTACCACGCTATTCCGAAGGCAGGAGCCAGATGCTTCCTCCTGGTCTCCCATGCAGGTGCAGGGCCCAAGCACTTGGGCCATCCTCCACTGCACCCCCGGGCCACAGCAGAGAGCTGGTTTGGAAGAGGGGCAACCGGGACAGAATCCGGTGCCCCAACCGGGACTAGAACCCGGTGTGCCGGCGCCACAAGGCTGAGGATTAGCCTGTTGAGCCACGGTGCCGGCCCCAGTCAAGATTTATTTTAAGGTCTGTAACATGTAACTTGTTTGTTTCACCAAAGCACATGCAGCAAGCATTATCAAGTGGGTCTCTCACCTACTGCCAAACAGCAGCATCTCAATGTAGCTTCACTGTTCTCCATCCACAGTAACACAGGTACAAATTATCATTAAGTATAAAAAAGGGAAAAAAATCACTTATATATTTCAGGCATACTACTATATATACTACCTCATTTCCAAAGGAAACTTAGATGCCACAGCGATATTTGTGAATTCTCTTGAGACATACATTCCAGAAAGGGAATGATTCATTATACTTGTTAAAGATTAATAATTACTTTACTTTCTCCAGATGGCTAAATATCTACCCATTTAGAACACATGTTCTCAAACATTAACATTCCTCAGAATCACCTGGAAGGATTACTAAATCACTATTTGCTGAGCCCTACTTACAGAGTTTCTGATTCAGTAGGTCTGGATTGAGACCCAAAAATTTACAATGCTAACCAACTTTACAAGAGACCAGTGCTGCTGGTCCAAGAACCATGCTTGGAGAATCTCTCTTTTAGAAAATTACAGCCAAGTTGCCCCCAAATTCACCCAACTCTATGGAATTTACAATCACCATCATCTATAAAAAAAAAATCCTTGATGTCTTAATGATCAGATGGCAGAAAGTATACACTAAGACCAAAATAGCCATTATGTTTTCAAGTAAATATTATTTTGAAATAAAAATAGTACATTAGAATTACGATTTGGGGAAAATATGTAGCCGGATTTTTCTTTACTCAAACTAAAATGTGACAAAACCATTATACATATTTATTTTGTACCCTTAACACCATTATTAATTATAATTATTATTAATAATTAACTAGTTCCTTATTTAATGTCTCCTTTCTCCACTTGCCCTTAAAGGTAAGGACCATGCTCTGTAGTTCACTCCTACATCTCCATTGCTTAGCACAATGTCTATCACATGACAGGAATTTTAAAAACTGAGTAAAAGAATAAAAATGCATTAAAGGCCCATTTTTATCTTTAGCGATCCACATTCTGGGGGTACAAAGCTTAATTAGATATAATCCCCAGCCTCAAAATACTCAGACTCTTGGTGGGAGTAAAAATATATTCAATTTATTACAAGAAAACATAGTAAGTGCTTTATAGTAATATGAACAAAATGTTGTGAGATGTAATCAAAGGGCAGGTTAAAGCTTCTAGCAAGGAGGAACAAGGAAGAAGTTTCCAACAAGGAAATGATAAATCCCAATATGTATACATTTGTTGTATAACCCCTATTGCTACTAGTCTCAAGTAGCCATAAGGCTCCCTGTTAAGTTTTATGGAAATAAGAAGTATTTTACTCTAACACAGAGTCTGATACATAAGGTTTACCAGTCTCCATGAAACAGGATAGGCACTTTTTTGTAAGATATCACTACTAGTAGAGTTTTAAATAAAGTTCCACTTTATTGTCCATTCTGTTGTCAGTCTTTCCCAAAATTTCTCTCAAAGTAGTGAAATGAGAGGACAAATTAGATAAACAAGTCAATTAAGATTCCAGAAAAGGATGAAATATATGTATAGTCCTTCCCATACTTGTGTAAGTAATGACTAAATAAGACACAATTCTCAACAAATTATAAAAACAAACGATATTTGTGTCACACACATAAAAATGAATTGACCCATTGTATTAACATTTTTAAATAAATAATTATGATGGTAATACAGAGATTTAAGCTTTCAAAGTAGACTTTGAAGACTATAAAAATAAGAAAAATGTTCCATCTTGCCCCTTCATCACCAAAATGAAGAATAACCTAGTAGAGTGCCTTGAGAATCCAAATATTTTAGCTACTCTAAATGACTTATATTAGTTTGTAGGAAATCATGGGATTCCAATCCACTTATATGCAAATTCTGAAGGTACTGATATTGTAATCACCATAAAACTGTAATTTTCCATAGGATAAGCTTTTTTCTTAGTTTTGCCACAAGATGTCACCCTACGCCTGACATCAAAACGTGTAGCTTCTAGCATATTGCCCTTTTTAATATTTTTGCTTTGTACCTCAATGAAGATTGATTACTAATTTTCAAAACAACAAAAGTGACTTTTTTCCACTTTCAGCTATTGGTAAAATGAGAAATCAAAAGAATTAATACAGGGACTTTAGAATAAAGTTAAACAGTTCTTCATTCTCCATGCTTATCACATAGCTTGTATTTTATCAATGGATTTTATATTCTTCTCCTTCATTACAAAAAAATTCCAAATGATTACCTTTATAATTAAAATTATATTTTTAAAATTAATTTAAAAACTAATGCCTTTGTTATCATATTCTGTTGTGTTACCACAAAACAAATGTATAAATGTTTTGTACCCTATAATACTGGTCACAGTCACAGAATTTTAGTCCTCAAAGATGATACCGAGACATAGTAGTGTTCTTTTCTAGCATATCATGAAAGATCACAAAATGAAAATAGCATTCATTTGTACAGTGAGTGATGCTTTTCATCTGTAAAAAGAGGATTTGGTTTCCTAGTCACATGTAAGACTTAAAGCACATTATACAATGATAGTTGCATATTTTATCATCCATTTTTGTTCCTTTTTCTGCATTATAATTCCCTTGTGTTGTTGCAGTTAGTGGGGACTCCTGCAATATACTCTTTCCATGTACTATATCAAAACAATGGGTGAAGTCACTATTACTTGTAAACAAAAAAAAAATAATGAGACGGAGAAAACTGGTTCAGACACAAAGCAAATTTTAAAACACAATGCCCTATCAATGCCTCCCTATCTATGCTTTTATAAAGATATAAATCCTCTTCAGGATGTAAAAGGCAATATGACTTTTTTCTTTTGTGCCCTTAAAGAAAATACAGTGACACCACTCAAACATTCAAGAAGAAGAAATCAGTATTTAGCTACCCACACAGAATTCAACAGAAAATTATTTTTGTTGTACAAGGGTACTCCATTATTTGTACTCAGGTTTATCCTAAAATGAATTTTAAAGATCAACTAAAGCAAATCTATCCACTCAAAGCTGGGCATTAGGATTGCTTACATAACAGCTTTTTACAGATTATTGTTGCCTTTCATTTTATTAGAGAAATTCAAATTTCACCATAGGTTTTAAGCCAAGATATTTATCACTCACTTAAAATAATGGCAAAATGCAATTATGTGGCACTCATTTGTTTTATGTCCTAGGTAATAATATTATGTTATCAAATGATTACATTATCAAAATAAAGAGTTATCTAAATCATCCAAAAATGCTCTTCCTAAATCAGGTTCTCTGAAGCTCAGGCTCTTAAAAGATTTAACCAGTCTTAAACAAATACAGCACACAAATCTATTTAGATACACTGCCATTTAAGTAATGGTCTTTACTAATTATCAACTAGATGAAACAATTAGTTTTTAATTGTGAAACCTGCGGTTTCAAAATGCCCTCTCAAACACTATTCTCTAATGACGGAGTTTATTTAAGTTCTGTGAGACTCAGAGTTACTTTTATTCAATGCCAGCTGAGATGATTACAGTTATTTTTGTCATTAATTCTTGCTAGCAACAATAGAATATTTTATTTTTTTAAAGATCTATTTTTATTTAGTTGAAAGAGTTACAGAGAGAGAGAGAGAGATTCTTCTATCTGCTGGTTCACTCCCCAGAACACCACAATAGCCAAAACTGAGCTGATCCAAAGGTAGGAGCCAGGAATTTCTTCTAAGTCTTCAACATGGGTGCAGGGGCCCAAGGACTTGAGGCATCTTCTACTGCTTTCCCAGGCCATAGCAGAGAGCTGGATCAGAAGTGGAGCAACCAGAACTCAAACCAAAGCCGATATGGGATACCTGTGCTGCAGGCTGGGGCTTTAACCTGCTGCACCACAGCGCTGGGCCCCCACAATAAAATATTTTAAATAAATTAACCTGGGCCAGCACTGCAGGTAAAGTGGCCACCTGTAGTGTTGGCATCCCATTTGGTCACCGATTCAAGTCTGGGCTGCTCCACTTCCAATCCAGCTCTCTGCTATGGCCTATGAAAGCAGAAGAGGGCCCAAGTCTTTGGGTCCCTGCACTCATGTGGTAGACAGGAAGAAGCTCCTGGTTTCGGATGGGCGCAGCTCCTACAGATGCGGCCAATTAGGGAGTGAATCAGCAGATGGAAGACCTCTCTCTCTCTGCCTCTCCTTCTCTTTCTGTAACTCTTTCAAATAAATAAATGCATATTTAAAAAAATAAAGTAACCCATAATAAAGCTTTTACTTCTATTTCTATTCAATAAACTGATTTTCAGATGTTTGACATTTAGTGATTTTTAAAATTATATTCAAACTGTAAAGTTTGAGTTCTTATCAATAAGTGTAGACATTATGAGAACATAAGTAAAAAAATTTTAAGATTAAGCCTCTAAATTCCCATTTTTAGATTTCGTATCAATAACCACTAGACCTGAAAAAGCCATGAAAATAAATAGTAAGCTCAGTTATTTCTTTAAAACATACTGTATGCAGTGTAGGTTTTTAAGAATTATTCAGTAAGTTTTTTGGGGGGAATATTTATATCTTTAGTTTATCTCCTACAATATGAAAAAAGAAAAGCTAACTTTTGCATAATTCCAAATATCTATGCATAACATTATAAGCAAATCATATCCTTTATTTTCTTCACAATTCTTAACAAGTTGGAGAATAAACATGAGGTAAAACATCATATAGTTTGATTCACAAAATTAGGGAGAATCCCAAAACACTGAGATTTTCAATAAACTTTTCAGTTCTGGATATTAAATTTTCCTAATAAGAAAAGCAAATGATATGAAAGAGTGCTTGTTTTTATTTTATTTTACAGTAAAACTTTGATTCTAATAGATTATAATCTGTGATTTTCATGTTAGACCATTCATTTCTAGAAGAAGACAACTTGTTTATCACATTTATCCTCAACTTTTAACAGTAAAATACTCGGGTTTTTTTCTCCTGTGAAAATTTTTCCTCCTATAAGAAAATTCCTTCACTATATATTTTTTTTCCAGTAACCCATATTGATTTGTATTTTGTAACAATTCTTCTCTAAGTTAGCCTTAAATAAGAAAAAGAAAACAAAATAAACAAAAATCCTCCATTCCACTACCAAGAAGTTATTCATTTGAAATTTGGTTAACATCAGGTTCTTTTATCACATTATTTAAACCATTAAGCCCCACTCTGACCACTAATATGGTAAAGAATTTTTTAACACATACCTAGCAAAGCTTGGAATAAGCTGCTCTTAAAGATACTCATCACCTTTTTAACAGCATTTTTCAGCAGTTGTTCCTCTGGTCTCCTTAACTTTTTGCAATATTCTTCCAATAATGATAAAGCTCGATCAGTATCTGAAAAATACGATTTTAAAATTATATTACAATCTAAGAAAAGTAGTAAGCTAACATAATTGTATAGTTGTACTCCTAATTTCATGACACAAGATAAAATAATCATAAATTTCATGAACTGTCATAAGAAACTAGTTAAACACCTGATTTCAATAACCTAGTATATTTCCATAGTTGTGACTAAGTAGTCTGCAGTTGTAAAGCAAAATGCAATGCTAGCCAATAGATGTTCACATAGTATGTGTAATACTCTTATCTTAAAAAATTATCCTAAAATTGATGATTTTCTACAAAATGATGCCAAAGTTCCTGAACATGGCCTTTGAGACCTCCCTCCCAAGATCAGTTTTCAGCCTTATTTACCACTATATACTCCACCCCCTCAAAACAAACATACAGTGCCCAGGTCATACTTCATTACTCACTTTTCTATTCCCTTCTACACACACACCCAATCTACTTTTTCTCATCTCTGCATTTATCCTTGTTCTTCCTGCTCCACATACTGGAATATCTTCTTTCATACACTATCTTTCCCTTTAATCAGTGTGCTGCATTGAAAAAGTTTGCTGTCAGTTGGATCTGGTAATCAAACACACTTAAAAGAACACAGCCTTTAAAAAATTAGTTAACTTCTCTTAGCTTCAATTCTCACAGGTACTGGGATTAAGTAAAACAACATACGCCAATGCCCACTACATGGAATGGGCATTTGGCACAGTGGTGAGCTATTTCATGCTCATCCCATATCAGAGGGCATGGGTTTGAATCCCAGCTCTGTTTCCTATTCAAGCTTCCTGTTAATATGCAACCTGGGAGGCAGCACATGACTCAAGCACTTGGGTCCCTCCCACTCACAAGAGGAGCACCTGATTGCAATCATTTGGGATTTAAGGAGTGAACCAATTGATGAACGACCTCTCTCCTCTCCCTCTCCCTGTTCCCCCTACTCCCTCTGCCTCCCTCCCTCTCTCCCTTTCAAATGAATTAAAAAATGAAGTTAAAATTTTAAATCTTAGGGTCACCGCTGTGGCTCAGCAGGTAAAAGCCGTGACCTACAGCACCAGCATCCCATATGGGCACAGGTTTCAGTCCTGACTGCTACACTTCCAATCTAGCTCCCTGCTACTGCACCTGGGAAAGCAGTGGTTCCATGCACCTATCCACATACATGAAATTTTTTATAAATTATATAAGGGTAATACCCGTAACTTTATATTGTAAACTGCACTTGTCAGTTAATTCTCAAGACAATGACAGCCAACATAAGGTAGAATTAATGAATGAATAGTTCTAACTTGAATGTTGGTTAATTTATTGTTATATTTCTGATTAAGATGCAAATAAAAAAACAGAGATGGTTTACGTAAAAGCCTCACTCCTGGGGCTAGCATTGTCACCCAAGGGGTTAAGCTGCCACCTGCAACATATGAGCACCAGTTCAAGTCCCAGCTGCTCTACTTCTAATCCAACTCCCTCCTAATGCACCTGGAAAAGCAGCAGAGCATAGCCTAAGTATTTGGGCCCCACAACCACATAGAAGACGTGTTGGAATTCCAGACTCTTGGCTTCTGCCTGGCCCAGCTCTGGCTGTTACAGCTATTTGGGGAGTGAATCAGTGGATGAAAGATCTCTTTCTCTATTTCTCTCTGTAACTCTGCCTTTCAAATAAATTAATAAATCTTTAAATAAAATAAATAAAACCCCACTTGTTAATTGTGTAATTTCTTTGCTAAATAATTTTAAATAGGAAGGATTTCCTCAATTTGTGAAAATCAAAATGTAACAGCTTTAGACAGATACAATATATTCTTAACTTGCACTTGCATTTTGACATTTTATCATTTTTTTATCAGCAAAACACTAACTCAAGCCTCAATTTACAACATTTACAACTTCAGAGGCATAAATATTCTCACCATGGCCAATTTCAAACAACCGACATAATGTCATTGAAAGAGAACCTGAAGAGAAATGCATAGCAACACACCATTATACAGTTTTTCCACCATTCAGATACACAGATGTAAACAACCTCAAGAGCAAAGATGGTATCAAAATGAAAAATAATTATCGCTTCTCAGCCTTTTGGCTAAGATCAAGTGCAAAATGAAAAACAATCAGTAATTGATGAGTTTTCAGTATTTATTACTTTGACTATAACATAAATTAAGTTTATATATAATTTTAAATGGCTGTTTAACAACAAGCTTGCAAAGTTGATAAAAACTTAATGACAGGTTCAGGCAACTGCTGCCAGCACCCCAATTCATCTAGGGCAACATATTATCTAGGTTTTTCTCCTACTTTTTTTTTTTTTTTTTTTTGACAGGCAGAGTGGACAGTGAGAGAGAGAGAGAAAGGTCTTCCTTTTGCCGTTGGTTCACCCTCCAATGGCCGCCACGGCCAGCGCGCTGCGGCCGGCACACCATGCTGATTCGAAGGCAGGAGCCAGGTGCTTCTCCTGGTCTCCCATGGGGTGTAGGGCCCAAGCACTTGGGCCATCCTCCACTGCCTTCCCGGGCTATAGCAGAGAGCTGGCCTGAAGAGGGGCTACCGGGACAGGATCGGTGCCCCGACCGGGACTAGAACCCGGGTTGCCGGCGCCGCAAGGCGGAGGATTAGCCTAGTGAGCCGCGGCGCCGGCCTTCTCCTATATCTTGATGCCCCCTCTTAAAACACTTTTATTGGTTTCCCTCATTTCTCAGTAAGGCACAATCATTTGAGGTAACCTGCTAATTGTCTAATTTTGACAAAATGGGAGAAAGCATTTACCTCTGATTTAGAGTTGTTAAAAATATTATACAGGTAAGGTAGGAAGGCATATTTTCAAATTAAAGTTCTATACAATGTATTAGGATATGTTTCTGTCATCCTCTTTGTTAATATATCTTATTTTATAATTACAGAGAGCACCCTGTTCATTCACACTTATTTTTATATTTCTAACATTCTTAGTAAAAGAATGTTAAATAGAGAATGTCCTCCTTCATGTATTATTGCCTTGAAAGAAATGAGAAACTCAACTGGGCAATGTTAGCTTACTCACTTCACTTTCTAACTCATTCTTATCCACTACTTATTAATGCAAGTAATCAACAATACCACAATTATATTGTATCTCCCTCAGTAATTATAGGACAGAACTTCAAAAAGCTCATGGAAAATTGAATCAAAAGCTAAACTAAATCTGCTTAAAAAAAAAATTTTAAGCCATGCACCATATTTTCATACTACACATTTCCATGAACATTTTAAAGACAGGTAGTATATATCTTTGGACTCATCTCCAGTGCCTAGGGGGTTAGTATTTTCAACTTTTCATTTGTTAAAGTTATTTAAAAAAAAAACTTACTAAATGCAAGATACTTTTTTCTCTTTTTGTTGTTGCTCTTTATTTATAACTTTATAACTACTTTATTTATAACTATAACTTTTACTTCTGTGGCCTTTTTTGCATGTAATTACTTAATTTACACTTTTATTATAAAGGGCAAATCTCAACCATGTATTAATAACATTCCTATTATCACATCTACAATATAGTTTGCTAACTAATGAGACTTTCCACTCACTTATTCAATGTTTATTGAGTAACTACTCAGAGAAGTGACTGTTGATTCAAAGCAGCAGCTAGGTGTTCTCTGAACTAGCAGGGCCTGTCAATTCCATATGAGAAAATCTGACACACAAAACAAAATGGAATATAAAAAAAAATTAATGGTCAAATATGATCAAGACTCTCTTAGACAACTTGGGCTTCACACAACAGCACCTACTGATGGAACTGTGGCTGCCCTTTTATGCCTCTTTTTATTGTCAGTATCACAAGGAGTCAATTCTTTATGCCTTTTCACTCTGCTTTAATCGTTATTTCTGATTAATGAAACCTTGAACTTCAGTATAATTTAAAACTAGACAAGCAACGCAAAGATGATAAATTAAATAAATAATACAAGATGAAAAAGATCTTCTCATTGAATTAGGTGGGAAGTTGAGATAAGGATCCAAGCAAGTCCGGACCAATATTTTAGTGGATATTCAAATAACCAAGTGCAAGTGCAAAACTTTTCACTCAAATTGTTGACACAATTATCTAAATTCTCCTAGCTTTTTCATTAAAAGAAATTATCAGCCAGCGCCGCAGCTCAATAGGCTAATCCTCTGCCTGTGGCGCCAGTATCCCAGGTTATATTTCCAGTCAAGGTGCCGGATTCTGTCCCGGTTGCTCCTCTTCCAGTCCAGCTCTCTGATGTGGCCCAGGAAGGCAGTGGAGGATGGCCCAAGTCCTTGGGCCCTGCACCTGCATGGGAGACCAGGAGGAAGCACCTGGCTCCTGGCTTCAGATCAGCGCGGTGCGCCAGCCGCAGGGCGCCAGCCTCAGCGGCCATTTGGGGGGTGAACCAACGGGAAAAAGGGAAGACCTTTCTCTCTGTCTCTCTCACTGTCCACTCTGCCTGTCAAAAAAAAAAAAAAAAGAAGAAGAAAAGAAAGAAAGAAAAAAGAAATTATCTTCATATGACTCTGAATCTACTGAAAGAATGAACCTAGACCTGAGGACAAGCAAACTGGAATGGGATGGGGATCATTTTTAAAATAAGAAATTTATGCATGAAACATAAAACCAAAGGATATAGTGAATGTTACATAACTGGAATTGTAAGTAATCGTGTCTGTTAATTAAGGCTCAACTCTATTGTATTGGGTTTAAGAATAGCAATGCTGAAAGTTATAAATAAGCAGAGAGGAGCAATTTAAACTTGTGAATAGCAATGGTGCTAACAAATGAACGTTCAGAAAGAAGAAAAGAAAAACACATAAAATAATTTGTCATGGCTGAAAAAAAGAAAGTCTTAGAACATAGGGTGGTAATGTTAGGAAAACTAAGATCAAAGTATAAAAGAGAAAAGAGTGAACTAAATATATAATGAATCTTGGAGAGAAAAGCACTTAGAATGATGAAACTCCTTTACTTAAATTTATTCAACATTTTTACAGGTCAGAATGAAATTTTACATGCATTATTTTATCTGATTCTCACCACTGAGAAGTTATATTATGGCCATTTTAAATGAAACTGAAAATCATAGTGGCTTGGCCAAAATCACAGCGCTACTAACAGATTTGGAGCTTAATTCTAATGCTTTTGGTCCCAAGTATAGTGTACTCTCCATAATACCTCTCTTAATCCTCAGAAATAAAGTTCAGCATATTTCTATGTAAAAGAAAATTAAACTTGACCCTGAATCATAAATTGTACACTGAATTTTACAATCTAGAGCTAAATGTTGAATCACTAATATTCACATGTATTTATTAAAATAGCTATTGTATTCATAACATAAAATTGCCCTGCCTTTACAAGTCTTGCATATAGAAAAAGTAAGTTCTTTCATTTATTAATCAAGTATTTCTTGAGTATCTTATTATGTTTTAGACCATGGAAACTCAATACTCTACAAGATAGGTTGGAGCCGGCGCTATGACGTACTGGGTAAAGCTGACACCTGCATCCCATATGGACACCAATTCGAGTCCCGGCTGCTGCACTTCCAATTCAGCTCTCTGTTATGGCCTGGGAAAGCAGTACAAGATGGCCCAAGTCCTTGGGAAGCTTCTGGCTCCTGGCACATTTGGGGACTGAACCAGCGGATGGAAGACCTCCCCCTCTCCTTCCCCCTCCCCCCGTGTAACTCTTTCAAGTAAATAAATCTTGTACTTTATGCTTTATAAATTTAAAATTTATATTTCAAGATGATACAACAAAATTGTAATTTTATCACTAATGATTTGAGTTAGCATTTATTGAACAAGACTCCATAGAAAAATGGCATCCTAATGCTTCTAGGCAAGCAGAAACACAGAAATTCTAGGAAAACAAATAAGAGCCTATGGCTTTGAAGCAGTAAATCTCTTCCAGATCAGACAAAACTATCTAGACACAACTTATGTCTCAGAGGTAAGCTATTACACAAAGATGATCAAGGGCCAGATAGAACCTTACCTTAAGCACACTTCCCCAGGGAAGTGGAGAAAACATCAAAAAGGAGTGACATTATATTTCCTACTCAGTGATTAAGAGTAAAAAGCAAAGTTGAATAATAGAAAATAAAAGGATATTTATCTTCTTTAATCTATAGGGCAAGTGTCCAGTTCAATGATTATCTGAACTTGTTTCTTCTGGCATCCAGGTCTTAATGCTGGTCTAGGTTTTTTCACTAGCTTTTTTCATTGCTGCTACTTCTGCAACTGATGATGATCATAAAGACAACACAGGATGTGATAGTATACTTTAAGGCAAAGAAAATAGATAATTATCTGAAACAACATGTTATCATTTCTCACACTGTCCTCTAAATTTCTACCCATCTTTTGTGCCTCATCTTTTTTTTTTATTTTTAAAGCAAAAGGGTTTATTGGTGGGGAAACCCGACAGAGCAGAGGGAAGGGGTAAACAAGGAAAAGAGGGATAAGGAGGGTGTAAGATCAGGAGAGAGAGAGAGAGCCCACAAGAGAGCCCCACAGGTTCAGGAACAGTTCCTGTTAAACCTTTAATGGGGGGAGCGGGCAATGTGTCTCATCTTAAACATTACAAATTCCACAGATGGTACTGAGTAATTCTTATTTATCTCCATGACAATGTGATAACCTCACCACATAGCACCAAAATTGCCTATTCCCATATATGCCTCCCCAACAAGTTCCAAGAATACTAGAGGCAAAGACTGGATATCATTTGCCACTGAAAAAAAAAATGCATCTGCAATAGCAGGCACTCAATAAATTCATACTGAATGGGTTAATGATTAAATAAATAGAAGCAAAACTATTGCCTTAAGTGTATACATTACTTTACCATTTGAAAGAAGGTTAGCTTGTTTATTATCTTTGAAGGGTTTTAAAGAGAACAGGATCTGGAGCCAACCCTGTGGCACAATGTGTTAACACCCTGGCCTGAAGTGCCAGCATCCCATATGGGTGCCAGTTCGAGACCTGGCTGTTCTACTTCCGATCCAGTCTCTGCTACAGCTTGGGAAAGCAGCAGCAGAAGGCTCAAGTCCCTGGGCCCCTGCACCTGCGTGGGAGACAGGGAAGAAGCTCCTGGCTCCTGGCATCGGATGGGCACAGCTCCGACCATTGCGACCAATTGAGGAGTGAACGATTGGATGTAAGACCTCTCTCTCTCTCCGCCTCTCCTCTCTCTGTGTAACTCTTTCAAATAAATAAATAAATCTTTAAAAAAAGAGAGAGAGAGAGAGAACAGAATCTAACATGTTCACTCCAAGTCTCACCAAACTTCCAATAATAATGATTACACGCAAAGATATCCAAAGTAATAATTCCCCAACAAAAGCCTCACAATCTCACCCTAACAAAGTTAGTGTCTCAGTAGTTAGCAAAATGGTGTCATCAGAAGAAATGGCATACAAAATCTTAGCCATAACTTTAAAAAAAAAAAGATGCATTATATTTGAAAGGCAGAATTACAGAAAAAAGGAGAGACACAAACTGAGAGATCTTCCATCCACTGGTCCACTTCCCAAATGGCTGCAACAGCCAGGCTGGGCCAGGCCAAAGTCAGGAGCCAGGAGATTCACCGGGTCTCTCACGTGGGTGGCAGGGGCCCAAGGGCTTGGGCCATCCTCCACTGCTTTCCCAAGAGCTTACCCATCACTTTTAAGAGTTTAAATTTAATAATTCATTTTCATAGGATTTTCTACTTTACAATACATCATTCCTCTTGATCTTAAATCCTAAAATAAATAAGATCAAGAGTACTGTTTCATAACAAAGGTGATTTGTCCATAATTTTAAAATAGCTTTGAGAAACTTGCTAAAAATTGAATCATGCAGAAAGCTTACTAGTTGGAATTCAGAATGACTGACTGGACAGAAGAGACTGGGTAAAACTCATGATCCTTTGCTGACAAAGCAACCTACATTGAGAATACAGAGCCCTAGTGTCTTGACTGCTACAAATTCCTGGACAAGAATTGTAGCTGGGAAATAGGTCCCTTTTTTTTTCAATAAAAGATACATTATGCATCTCAGCCTTATACTAAAAAATATTTTATAATCACTGACACAGTAACACAGTATGTATTAAGAAATAAGAATATACAAAGAGAATGTTTAATTAAGAAAAAATACACTGTTGTAATTTGGTGAATATATTACTATAGAATCATGAGGGATTTATTTCTTGACAAAAGCATTAACAAATTGAATGTTTTTGGGGCCGGCATTGTGGCATAGCGGGTAAAGCCTCCACCTGCAGTGCCAGCATCCCATATGGGCACTGGTTCCAGTCCCGGCTGCTCCACCTCCAATCTAGCTCTCTGCTATAGCCTGGGAAAGCAGTAGAAGATGGCACAAGTCATTGGGCCCCTGCACCCACATGGGAGAGCCAGAAGAAGCTCCTGGCTTTGCATCAGCACAGGTCTGGCCATTGCGGCCAATTGGAGAGTGAAGCAGCGGGTAGAAGACACTTCTCTGTGTGTGTGTGTGTGTGTGTGTAACTCTGACTTTCAAGTAAATAAATAAATCTTTAAAAAAATTGAATGTTTTAATTCAATATTTTAAAAATACAATGTTTTATACGCATCTTCTCACTGATTCTTCTACCCAAAAACTATCACTAATAGGACTAAAAACAGAGACCAAATGTTCTATCATGAATGCAGCTCTTGGACAATTCCTCCAAATATAGCAGTTCACACATTTTACAATACCAAGCCATTAGGATATAATCTGTGCACATTCTGAACACACAAGATGTGTAAGACAAAATCAGTTAACAGATCATTTTCCTGTATGCCTACTAGGCATACTGCTAATCAGTAATTGAACACAAAATATATTCTTCTATTTCTCTGGCAAAATACCACTTCTTTATGCCTTCTGGATTAGTGAATATTTCCTTTTATTTTAAGATTTATTTTTTATTTATTTAAAAGGCAGTTACAGATAAAGGGGGAATGACAGATATCTTCTATCTGCTGGTTCACTCAAATGGCCACAATGGCCGGGGCTGAGCCAGGCCAAAGCCAGGATCCTGGAGCTTCTTCCAGGTCTCCCACATGCGTGCAGGGGCACAAGCACTTGGGCCATCTTTCATTGCTTTCCCAGGCACATTAGCAGGGAGCTGGGTTGGAAGTAAAGCAGCTGGGTCTCAAACCAATGCCCACATGGGAGGCTAGAAACACAGGTGGAGGCTTAACCTGCTACACTACAATGCCAGCCCTGAAAATTTTCCAAAATCAAAAAACTTTGGCTTCACAATTTCTAAGCAAAGTCAAGATGATCCTTTTGGAGTTTTCATCTAAAAAATTTTTAATAAATTATTTTACTTTGACTTACAGAAATCGCAAAACTTTAAAAACTGTTTTTTCCAATATATCTCTGGGAATATTCAGCACTCTACTCTTTAGAGTTGCATTGGCTATGGTGAAAAAAATAAATACAAAGTTTTGTGAAATGGAAAAATCATCTGTACATAGCACTAGAATGGTAGACATGAAAGTTCACACAAAAAGTAAAATATTTCAAAATGAATAAAATATCCATTCTTGTTCAATCATTAAATTCCGATTCGTGGGGCCAGCGCTGTGGCATAGAGGGTAAAGCCACCGCTTGCAGTGTCAGCATCCCAAATGGGCACCAGTTCAATTCCCAGCTGCTCCACTTCCAATCCAGCTCTCTGCTATGGCCTGGGCAAGCAGTAGAAGATGGCCCAATTCCTTGGGCCGCTGTACCCACGTGGGAGACCAGAAGAAGATCCTGGCTCCTAGCTTTGGATCAGCCCAGCTCTGGCAGTTGCAGCCATTTGGGGAGTGAACCAGCAGATGGAAGACCTCTCCCTCTGCCTCTGCCTCTCTGTGTAACTCTGCATTTCAAATAAATAAATAAATCTCTTTTAAAAAATTCACATATGTATTTCCCCTTTATTGATTCTAAAAAAATTATTTTAAGAACTTAAGAAAAGCTAGAGATAGAAGCAGAATATACCCAGATATGGCAGACAAATGTAAATTAGTATGATACTCCAAAGAAGCAGGTAAGCCACTAAATGCAGGAAACAAATAGAGAAACAAGAAAACTTTAAATAAGGAAGAGTTAAGCAAAATACATCTAAGGTCCATTCCCAAAGAGAAAAAAAGAAAAACAGAAATAATATTTTTATAAACTACATAGCCAACCAGAAGCAAAGACTTTTATAAAATTGTGAACCCACAAAACAAAAATCTCAATTTTAAAAGTATCCATAAGATATATAGCAATATCATGCATCAGAATTCTAATTATGGGGCCAGCACTGTGACATAGTGGGCAAAGCCACCACCTGCAGTCCGGCATCCCATATGGGCGTCAGTTCTACTCCTGGCTGCTCCACTTCCAATACAGTCTCTGCTACATCCTGGGAAAACAGCAGAAGGCCCAAGTCCCTGGGTCCCTGCATCTGTGTGGGAGACAGGGAAGAAGCTCCTGGCTCCTGGCTTCGGATGGGCATAGCTCCGGCCATTGCAGCCAATTGGGGAGTGAACCATTGGATGGAAGATCTCTCTCTCTCTCTCTCTCTCTCTCTCTCTGCCTCTGCCTCTCCTTCTCTTTCTGTGTAACTCTGACTTTCAAATAAATAAATAATTCTTAAAAGAAAAAAATAATTCTACTTATATAACTTACTATTCCTTTTAAAACACAGAATGCTAAAACATATGATATGAAATTACAGTATTTAACTTTCAGTACATGCCTTCAAATCTATTTATACAGACTATCATGTCACTGAGTATAGTTGCAAAAAAAATTTCTAAGGAAATAAAGCATCATATCATTGAATAATATCAGGTAGACTTCCTCACAAGTTTAAAAGGAGCTCAGAAGATAATTAACACAATATTTTTTAAAAACACAGAAGTGAAATGAGCATCTATTTCAAAATATGAGAAGCAGTGAATTCTTTCACATATGTAAGAATAACAAAATAATGTTCAAAAAAGAAAGTGCACTGTACTAAAACAAAAAAAAAGCTCGTTGAAACAGATTTAATCCTTAAAACATAAATCTGCTGGAAATACAAGGAAAGACACAACTAAATTCATTAACTTTTACTTCTCACATTAATACAAAATCATAATTAATTTCAAAAGTCTTGTTCAAATAGCCCCTTACAACACATTATGATTTTGCATGATATCAGAGAATGCTAATACAACTTATTTTGAATTGGCCTACATTTTTGCAACTTAAAATATATCAAAGATTTCCCTAAGGTCTCACTTGGAAGCAAATGAATTTACTACCATATGTAACAGTAACAACTGTTGAGGCAAAAAAATCTGTAATGGAGAAACAGAAGAGTCTTCAGTTAACAAAACTGAGATATACAAAAATGTGAAAAGACTGGAGTGGGAAATGTATAACGTAATATCATGAAACAAAAGAGCAGTGACTGTGGGGGAGGGAGGATTTGAGGTAAAGCAGTTTCAGTTTATCAAAGAGCAGTCAAGATTAGTACCTAAAGTTGGGTTTAGTGATACTTTATACCCATTGCCACTTCCCACCAAGGTTACACGTTATCAAAGTATCTCCTCTCTATTTTGACACCAATATGCAAAACACCAAGTACAAAATCACTGTCTTAGGAAAATTTCATATTTTTTATATTCAACAATGAGTACAGACTTGGCTCAGTGGGGATATTGATTAAAATCACATTAAATCTACCTCTTCCATTATATCTAACATATGTAACAATGAAAACAGAAAAAGATTGAAAGTGATGGAGAACAATATTTGGTGCAGAATAAATCTAAGTTAAATTTTAAACTATTTTGTATTATAGGAGTAATGGAGATAGTAAGCTTAGCTAATTCAAAATATAAGCCATATTTAACTTGCTTGACTAGTTATCTATAATATTCCAAAGATATATATCCTAAAACTGACAGTTTAAAGAGATTAAAAATAAGATACATTATTTCTCTAACTAGGTCAATTCATAAGTTATATAATGCATATGGTTTAGTAGAATACCAATATATATTTTGCTAATTAGAACTTGTTGATGGGGCAGGCATTGTTGCACAGCAAGTTCACCTGCTGCCTGCAATGCCAGCATGCCATATAAGTTCAGAGTTCTTGAGTTGAGTCCCCACTGCTCTACTTCCAAGCCAGCTCCCTGCCAATGTGCCTGGGAAAGTAGCAGAAGATGACCCAAGTGGTTGGGCTCCTGCCAGCCATGTGGGAGACCCCAAGGGAGTTCCACTCGTGGCTTCAGCCTGGCCAAGACCTAGCTATTGTGGCATTTAGGGGGTGAACCAGTGGATGAAAGAGTTATCTCTCTCTTTCTCTCTTTCTCTCTCTCTCTCTCACTCTCTCTCTGTAATTCTGCCTTTCAAATAAATAAATAACTCTTAAAATAAAAAAATCTCATTGATGCCTTAAAATTTTTGATCCACTACATCAATTCATTTTGATAAAGGAAGAAAAAGGAGGTGAGGAAGATAAGAAATAAGAAAATAGAAAGCCACTATAATTACTTTCTCATTAGTATTATAATTTTCAAGAACATATCAGCAATTTCTGTAACAGTTTTTAAACGTAAAAACTTTTCACAAACTCAGTCTACTGGGTTCAGAAACCTTTAAGCTCACCCCGCCCAGTTAAGTCATACCTACATCAACTGTGCTTCCTCCTTTCTTTCTTACCTCTCTCTCTAATTCTCTCTCTCTTCCCTCTTTGCCTCTCCATATTTTTCTGTACTCTTCCTCTCTTTCTCTCGTAAACATATACAACACAACATGTTTAATTAAAGTATTAGTCCCAAAAGGACTGTCTAAAGAAATGACAGAAAGCATAACAACACAAGGAGTTAAATAAGTCAAAGAGCCATATTGTTCATTGGCTACATTCCCAAAAGCATTCTTGTTTCAGAAAAACCATTTGGGTCAGGTCTGACAGGTGTGGTTTCAAAATCTCATAGAGACTTTATTTCTCTCAGTAGTATTATGAGGAAGAAAATACTCCCAGTCTTAAATATTTATATGCCAAAAGCTTAGCTGTAGATGTTTTCAAAGATTTTATACATCATTATCTGTCTCTATACAGATAGCAGCACAACCAAAGCAAGATTATAATTTTCCTCCATGTACCTTCCAAATGTACAGGTAAAGGATTAAATACTAGGGAGAGCCAGGGTGCACTTACATCTACAGTTCCCCCAGAGCTTTAGTTTTAGGTTATAACATAACTGGAGGTTTATGGATCTAGTAAAATTCACAGGTGATCACATAAATTTTGATTCAAAACTCACAAGAAACTCTTTATCTCATCTTCTATATCGTGCCCCCCCCCAAAAAAAAAAAGAAAGAAATGGTTTAACTAAAATCCTTTGAAACAAAGTTGTTCTGGGATAAATCTAGGCTAAATTGAATCCCCAGAGTTCAACCTATAATAAACTATACTTCAGTAATCTTCTGGAACTTGATTAATTCTGAGTAATAAAAGTTGCTGAAGAGGAGGAAAAAAAAAAAAAAACAGCAACAAACCAGGTGTTTGCTTAATTCAGAGAATTTGCCTATCAGGTTATTGGATAATGCATGTATCTGGAAAAACCACAACAGCTACCAAAGTTGTGGTTTATCACAAAAGTGAAGATTTACATTAGAATAAACCCAAATATTAACTCCAATTTTTAATCAAGAGATAAATTGTAAGGCCATAATTTTCTTCAGTGCAAAAAGAGTTACTTTGCTATCTTTTACAACTATGTAATTAGCCTGCTAAATTTTAAATCTATGAGGAAGAGCTCCACTGTTCAATTTTCTTTTTAAACGACTATTTTAAAGTAACCTTTAACCAAATAAGAAAACAAGCTAAAGTACATCCCCAATTTGTGGTACTAGCTCTACTCTTATTAAAAATGGTGATACAGACAACCTCAATTTATGAAATTACAAATGTCTATAATTAAGTACGACAGTCCTACTTCATCTTTCTTGAGCAAAATAATATTGCTGAAGGATGAACCCCTGAAAAGATATTACAACAAATATTTCCCCAAACCCCAAAAAATTTTACTCTCAAATGGAATACAACTTAAATTACAAATACCACAACCAAGGAAAAGGAGAAACATATATTATATAGGAACCTCATAGCCCACCTTTCTTCTTGACTGGCATTCTTGGGTCTGTCCACTGCCACAGGATTCAAGATCTCTTTTCAGGTCTCAGCTTGATCCAGTTGGATTGAAGCCAACAGCCAGGTAACTGTTGCAAACCACTTCACTGTTCAGTTTTTAAATCCAAACTGAGTCTTCTATTTCAGATAAAGAAAATAATGATGTATTTTTTTTCCACAACCAAACTTTCGATGCTGTCCACAGTTTAGAGAAAAATATATTGGTTCTATTTCTTTTAAGCTTAGAAAATTATTGTAAGCATAAGAAATTATTAAAACCCCTCTTCAGGCAGTAACATATTTGGAAGTTCAATGACTAACTCAATTAAGGCACAAACCAAATTCAGATGGCTGTCTCATTACTTTACACAGGATCAAATGCAAAGATGAACTGTTTGATTACAAAGATCTTCAAATCTTTAGAGAAAATTCTAAACTTGTTTCCTCCGGAGGGGGGTAAAAGAGATGTGTAAGTTTGAACAGTTCTTTGGGGCAGAACACAGATTGAAAGGCCCCTTTCTATTTACTGGACCAGAAGTTCCAAATCTCACCCCCTTAGTAAGACAGGATCCAGCTTGCAGTCACTTTCATTTTTTTCTTCTGTGCTCTCCAAGCACCCTCCCCTCCCGGTCTGATCCTTAATGCCCCTCTGAATCTGATCCTCTCGTGTATTAACTGAGAGGATTGAAAAGGAGGAAAGCAATCCCTTGGCATGGAGACATTAAAGTGACAGTGCTACTCAATGGGCACTTGATGCAGGATGAGTTGGCGAAGCAGATTTCTTCACACTGGAATCATTCACATCATGCCATCTCTTCGCATCCAAGCAGCTCCCTATCCGGCGAGGATAAACACTGAGCCAGTTCGAGAGAAGCCAAACCTTCCCCCAAAGGTGTTTTCAGAGACGCTGTAGTAGTATTAGGCGTGTAAGCATCAGCTGTGCAAACGGTCCGCGATTTCCTAAATGAGAGCGTGCAGCTGCTGGCTTCCACAGCCACCCTCTCAATCTCTCCGAACTACCCACCTTCCTTTTGCAGAAAAGACAAGCCACCTCTCTGCCACCGCTGGCCACCCTGCCCCTACCCTGTTTTTATATAAAAGAGCACTAAAATGTCCTGCACCCTCCACGCGACGAAGTGTTTCCTCAGGCAGAAGAAACAGCAGCACTAGAAATTATATAACTCTCGAATTTGGCTTCTCTAAGACATGGAGACTGGAGGGTCGGGGGTTGTCGGTCTGGGAAGCCGCGCTGGGCATTTACCAAGCACAAAAGAACGCCAAGCCTCCTCGAGGCGCCCCCCAACCCCCACCCCAACACACCCGCTGACAAGGGAAGCGTCTGAGAGGAAGGAGGGCAAATTTCTCTCCGGTCCCTTTCTGAGAGGGCCGAAAGGATGAAATATGAGGGGACTAAAGACTGGGGAGAGGAGTAGTCGGAGCGAGGGGAGGAGGCTAGTCGAGGCTGCTCTGACGGAGCTGGGTGGTCGTGTTGGGGCTCTGAAGAGGAGGCGCCCGAGAAACCAGAACCTTAACACACGGGCTGGGTCTCACAGGCGAGTTCCTTCAAGCAGTGAAGGGGATGGGGGCGCCTAGTCCCCAGCGAACAGGGCTGCCCTGAGGAGAGGAAGGCGCGCAGTAGCACTGCCGCACTCGGGACGCCCCGCGCCGCTCAGCACGGACGCAGAAGGGGGAGGGTTGACTGACAAATAGCAGGGGAGGAAATCCAGGAGGGCAGGAGGGGCGGGCCCACGGGCGTCTGGCCCTCGAAGCCAATGAGTGGCGGTAATTCCTGCACGCTGAGCCCAATCACAGCGAGGACGGAGGGCGCGGCTTTTGACTGGGTGGGGGCTGCTTCGGGCTGTCGGCGAGAGGCCGGAGTCGTAAACCAACTCCACTTCCAGCCCAGGGCGTTCTGGGTCCCGCCCACTCGCAAGTCACGTGAGCTGCCAAAATGGCGGCGCTGAGGGGTGAGGCTGGTGGAGACGTCAAAGATGCCGGTGTGGTACCGTTAGGAACTGGGGAAGCGCCCAAGGTAGGCAGAAACCCGAAGTTGTATACACAGTGCTTTCTGCAGCCTCTTCTGAGGTGACTCACAGAAAGTGAATTTGAAAATCTGCAGTGAACAGCGCCCGTGCCCATTCAGGGCAATATCAAGTCCCCTACGTAGGAAGCGGAGCGGAGATAAAGTGGAAGACCCAAAGTCTATTCCTGAATATTTGAAGCTTTTCTCTTGCTTTTCCTTTGTACGGGATTTTCCTTCAACTTGGAATACTTACCTGCTCCTCCCTTCTCCTCTTTCGGATATTTACGTAAATACCACTTTCTCCGGAAAGCCTTCCTACCCTTCCCTTGACTATATTCCTTTTTTTTAAAAAAAAAAAAAAAAAAAAAGAACCTTCATTCTGCGTTTAAATTACCTGTTTTTGTTTTGTTGTTCTGACTTCCTGCTAGGTTGTGGGTTCATAAGGACCTCGACTACATGTTGACTACTCAGAGGCCTGGCTTTTAGGGGTGCTCTTTAAATGATAAACGAATATAGAATAGAACCCTGAAAGTCGGATAAAGTGACATACATAAAAGCATTATAAAGGCTTAAAACGCTGTGCAGACTGTAAACCTACATTGATGCACTCTTATTCTTAAGAGTGTAGTGACAAGTTCAAAGCTTGGACTAATTGATTTTTAGATAAAGTATTCGTTATCACAAAATCTTTATCTTTCAATGTTTGGTAAAAGTCCTATTCCTTTCCTCTAATGGGGAGACTGTAAGGAAAGCAGTTATTTTGATAGTGCCTTGCAAAGACTAAGCAAGTACTCAGTAAATATTAGCTGTTCTCATCTCATGTCCTGTATTCAGATTCCTAGGTGTTTGTTTTCCTAATACAAAGCTGAGTGTGTAGACTAGGTAGCAGATTGGTACAAGACATTGCCTTCAAGTTTTCTTTGTGAGAGATGGAGGTCTTCAATCATTTGAAAGACAGCAAAACAAAACTTTATGTAACATTTTGAGTTAATCATGACATTACTGACTGATACCTGACTTCATAGTGTACTACATGGGCTAGGTACAGAATCTCTTTGACACTACTCTCCTCTCTCCCATTCTTCATGTGAATGTCAGGAAGAGGCGATTGTTTCCTGAAAAATTGTAATTTTTTTTTTCCTCTCCTGTCAAATATTTTAAAGAAACTGAAGCACTGTTCTGGAATGACAGTTTAAGAAACTGGTCCATTATTACTCTTTTTTTTTTTTTAACACCATAAGAAGGTTCAAAGAAGCCCATACCTTCTATATGTGGATGACACTGGGCAATGCATGGTTTGGCCCTTCAGCAGAGTTAGGATTGGTACATATCAATTACACACCAAATGCCTACTTCACAGGTGTTCAACATACATCCATTAACCATGACAGTAGAAGCACCTGGTGCTATTAAAATGCAGTTTGTAGGTCTTACCCCACTCATTGAATCCTTATACCTCAGGAAAGAGCTCAAGAGACAGCATTTAAAAACACCCCTTTGTGTTTATTGTGCACACTGCAGGTTCAGAACTGCTAAACTGTTCATTATACATAATCTACTCTGCTTCTCTTGCCCACAACTCCTGAAATTTGAAATTTAGTATAGACGCTTGATTATAAAAGTTGTTAAAATGGAGATTGGTGTAAATTTTTGAAGGCTCTTTAATTTTGTATCTATACATTGGCTAGTCTAGAGGAGATAGAGGGAAAAAGCAATAAATTTTCATAATTTACTGTTGTAATGGGTAAATATTTGTAACACCAAATTTGGATTTGTAAAAAATGTTCATATTTCCTTCTTTAAATAAAATTAAATACTACTCTTAAACCCTAAATTGTCATAATGGCAAAAGATTTGAATCATGTTATTGTTAAGACTTTTCAGAGACCCAAGAGCCTTATTACCCAGAGCAAAACAGTTCATTTTTACCTCACTGACTTCTGTTATGCTACCAGCCAAGCCCTCACGGTTTCTTGATGTTGGCAGCTGTCTATTCATTACCCTGGGGACACAGGAACCTTTGAACTACAGAGCCTAGTGTCCTAAGCCAAGGATCCCTGGTATACTAAATAGTCATTTCTGGCCCTGCTTCTGCCTCAGGTACTACTAGAAAACTGGGTATATAACTTTCAAATCCAAGATAGCCATGGTCCACTGCCTAGAACAGTGTCCTGTCTGATTTTCTTCCTCACTATTCTCCAAGATAATCCCACTTCTCTCTTCTTCAGGAAACTCAACATAATCTCCAAAATGAGCTCGAGCTTTCAAGAGAAACAGGATAGGTAGTTGTCACCAAGTGCAATTGTTTCTACTCCTCAACAGAGGAGCTACAGCAAATAGGGCCTGGCTACTTTGCTGGGATGAGGAAATGGGGAAACTGTACAGAAGACAAAAACTTAGTATTTTGGGAAATTTATCCTTCTACACTAAATCCTATTACAAGTCAAACTTTTTGAACCTGTTTTATCATCTTCAACACAAGAGATAATTATTATCCTACCAGTTTCTCAAAGTTATTGTGTGACTCAAAAGTCCTTTGTCTAACATAATAAGAGCTTAGTTAAATGTTGATTAAATCAATAATAGAAAGTACGTGAGAACATATGACATGGTATGTGGCACATTACTAGATTCTGAATGTATTTTTCATTTAAGCCTATAGAATTTTGTAAGGTTTTTGTTAGTATTAATATCATTAGCTATGTGATTCTGGAATTTTGTGTTTTCTAGGACATCAGAATGGCAACATATACACGTGGTCAGCCTAGTCCTTCTCTAAGAGATGCAAAACTCGGAAGACCAATGGTCATCGAAATCATAGAAAAAAAATTTGAATATCTTCGAAAAGAAAAGTAAGAGATACCCAGACTGAAAGTTGATAACTTTATTTGCACATCTTTTGTACTGCCATTGTTTCTGAGGAGTATCTAAGATCCTACTAACTTTATTGGGTTTGTTTTGAAGAAAACCTGTTTTAAAAAACTGGACAGAAACATGGACAGATGAAAATAGTGGTTTATTGGGATTGTGGATAATTCACTTCTTAAAAATGGTCCAAAATTATTGCTGAAACATTGTAGTACATGTTTTTTGATTAACAGTAATTAGGAGAGGGGCCAGCACTGTGGCGTATAGGTTAAGCCTCTGCCTGCAGTGCCAGCATCCATATGGACACCATTTCATGTCTAGGCTGCTCCTCTTCAAACCAGCTCTCTGCTTATAGCTTGGAAAAGCAGCAGAGGATGGCCCAAGAGCTTGAGCCTCTGTGCCTACATAGGAGACCTGGAAGAAGTTCCTGGCTCCTGGCTTCAGATCAGCTTAGCTCGGCCATTGTGGCCATTTGGGGAGTGAACCAGCAGATGGAATAACTCTCTGCTTCCCTGTCTCTTCCTCTCTCTCTGTCTGCAAATCTACCTCTCAAATAGATAAATAAAATTTTTTTTAAAAAGTTCCATATTAGAACCATCCTACATATTCTCAGAAAGATAATATTGTAGATTTTAATTTTTTCTCAGCCCCATCCTCAACACTTAGAAAATGGTTTTCACACAGTAAATGCTCAAGAAAATTTTTTGTAGGTCTACTTTTAGGGTTCAATTTATTTTACTTCTTTATTTTTGATTTAATAGATTTTTTTAAATTTCTGTTTTTTAACTACTAGTTTTTAACAGATTCAGTGTAGTTTATAGATAAATTATAAGAACATAATGATATTCCCTTCCTCCCCCCCGCTCCCTCTCTCTTTCTTAATATTTGAGATAACGTATTTTAAATTTACATTATAGTAAAAATGTTTATTACTTCTTCAAATAAGAACTTTAACAAGTAAAAAGCAAAAAGACCCTACTTTAGTGGGGACATAGACAGTGGTTATAAATAATTGAATGGAATAATGACCATTTCACCCATTTACAGTAAATTTTAGAATAATCAAAGATCATTAAAATTATGGTAGTATAAAATGCCAAAGAAAGATTTTATATTCTGTTAATATATAATAGCAAATAACTACTTAGGACAGCATCCATCAGGATGCTATTATGTTAGACTTAATTTTTCTCTTTTTTTCCTACTAGGACCTTAAATATATATGGAACACTGACCCTTGGCACAACAGCTGGTTTTTCTGGAATACTGGCAAACTTCATTTTCAGACATTGCTTCAAGGTTAAACATGATGCTTTGAAAACATATGCATCATTGACTACACTTCCATTTTTATCTACCGTAGTTGCTTACAAGCTCCTTGTAACCGATGCTTTGTATTCAGGTAAATTTGTTTTAAATTTTTTTTTGCAGGGCCAGTGCTGTGGGTTAAAGCCTGGGCCTGCAGAGCTGGCATCCCATATGGGCACCGCTGGTTCACGTCCAGGCTGCTGCACCCACATGGGAGACCCAGAATAAACTCTTGGTTCTTTACTTCAGATCGGCTCGGCTCTGGCCATTGTTGCCATTTGGGGAGTGAACCAGCAGATGGAAGAACTCTCTGCCTCTCTGTCTCTACCTCTCTCTGTAACTCTGTCTTTCAAATAAATAAATCTTTAAAAAATATTTTTTTTCTTTTTTCTTTTTTTTGCAAGACAGAAGCTTCTATCCACTAGTTTATTTGCTAAATGCCTGCAACAGCCAAGACTAGGCTTGGGCCAGAATCGAGATCCAGAAACATAATCCAGGTCTCCCATGTGGATGGCAGAAACTCGATTACTTGAGCCATCACTGTTGCCTCCCAGGATCTGCATTAGCAAGAATCTGGAATCAAGCTCAAGCCAGGTCTCAAACCCAGGCACTCCAATGTGGGATGCAGGCACCCTAACTGGATGTAACCCTAGGCCAAACATGCAGCCCATATTCAGGTAAATTTAAAAACATGAATGTATAATATAGTTATGTCCAAGTAGAGTTACTAATTAACATATGTTAGTGATGATCTCTTACATTCAATACACTTATAAAGTATCTTCACACAGTTTTTGTTTTTTGTTTTTTTTTTTTTAAGATTTATTGATTTGAAAGGCAGAGTCACAGAGAGGCAGAGGCATGGAGAGACAGGTCTTCATCCACTGGTTCACTCCCCAGTGGCCGTAGTGGCCAAAGCTGGGCTGATCCGGAGCCAGGAGCCAGGAGCTTCTTCATTCTCCCACCTGGGTGCAAGGGTCCAAGGACTGGGGCCATCCTCCACTGCTTTCCCAGGCCATAGTAGAGAGCCAGATAGGAAGTAGAGCAGCCGGGACCCAAACTGGTGCCTATATGGGATGCTAGCACCGCAGGCAGCAGCTTTACCTGCTTCCCCACAGTGTTGGCCCCTACACTGTTTTATGTAATCCACATGACAGTTCTGATCAAGCAGAGCAAGTAGTATTGTCTCCTTTGTATAGATAGGCAGTCAAACTGAGGCAAGTTCAAGCACACTAAAAATAAAAGTGTTATTGGGGAAAGAATATACACATATGACCTCAGATTCTGCTTCCTACTACATAAGTTTTGTGATATCGAGCAAGTCATTTAATCTGTGAACCTTAGTTGTGTTACCTCTGAATTAACCCTAATTGTATTTATCTCATAGAATTGCTGTGAGAATTAAGAGATACTGTATTGGGGCCAGTGCTGTGGCATAGCAGGTAAAGCTGCCACCTGCAGTGCTGGCATCCCATATGGGTGCTGGTTCGAGTCCCACTGCCACACTTCCGATCCAGCTTTCTGCTATGGCCTGGGAAAGCAGTAGAAGATGGCTCAAGTCCTTGGGCCCTTGCACCTACGTGGGAGACCTGGAGGCAGCTCCTGGCTCTTGGCTTTGGATAGGCACAGCTCCAGCCATTGTGATCAATTGGGGAGTGAACCAACGGATGGAAGATTCACTTACTTTCTCTCTCTCTCTCTCTGTCTGCCTGTCCTCTCTCTCTCACTCCAACTTTCAAATAAATAAATAAATCTTTAAAAAAAAGATATTCTGGCTGGCACCGCAGCTCCCTGCGGCACCGGCACCCTGGGTTCTAGTCCCGGTTGGGGTGCCAGATTCTGTCCCAGTTGCTCCTCTTCCAGTCCAGCTCTCTGCTATGGCCCAGGAGTGCAGTGGAGGATGGCCCAAGTGCTTGGGCCCTGCACCCGCAAGGGAGACCAGGAAAAACACCCAGCTCCTGGCTACAGATCAGCATGGTGCGCTGGCCGCAGCGCAGCGGCCATTGTGGGGTGAACCAATGGAAAAAGGAAGACCTTTCTCCCTGTCTCTCTCTCCCACTATCCACTCTGTCAAAAAATTTTTTAAAAAAATTCTATGTTAAATGATATCTGTGTTAAATAGTATCTGTCACAAGTTTCACAGTTAGTAATTGATGGAGCCTCTAGCCCCTGTTCATTCTTCAGGTCCCTGCTTAAATGTCTTCTGCAGAGAAACTTTCCCTGATTCCCTTAGGGTAAGTTAGGTTTCTAGATACATTCTCTAAACACTTTACTGTAAAATCCTTGTGTGCACTTAAATATTTGTCTGATTCTTTCTTCTGTGGTAGACCTGCCAGAGGTAAGAAATTGGATTGTCTTTGCACCATGGTATCCCTAGCACATGCCTTTCATGTAGGAGACAATAAATATATTAACTTGGATTTGGTCTGCTAGTTTAGTACTCAGATTCTTATGAAAATCCTTCTTCAACAACCATAAATGTAAGGGGTAATTCTCCAAATGATGAAGCACAATAAAAGCACTTTTAAAATGTGATTCATTTAGCTGGTTACATGCCATAGACTTTGAATTTCTAATATACTCTGTACTGTTTCACTGTGGTTGAAATTATTGTACATAACTTCTCTATGAGTCACCACACTATCTTCAAGGTTCTTATCCTGAGTTTTTAAAGATAAACCAAATTTATTTTTGTTTTTCAGGTAACATAAGCAAGGAAAACTGTGTCCTTAGAAGTTCACTGATTGGCGTAGTATGTGGTATTTTATATCCCTCTAGTTTGGCTTTTTCTAAAAATGGACGCCTGGCAGTCAGGTAAGTCTGTTTGTTCCTTTTCTTCTTTCTATCAAAATGTGTTAGTTCAGTGTTCCAAATAACTAATTTTGGGGTTTTTTCTTTCTTGCATTTTTTTTCTTTTTTTGCTATCTACCTTATATACCTGTAGTGGAAATTATCAGTTTAGGTGAAATCAGTAAACTTGATAGAAGATATATTCAGGAGATGTGATTAACTCTTTCTTTTTCAGATATCATACAGTTCCACTGCCACCAAAAGGAAGGGTTTTACTCCATTGGCTGCTGCTTTGTCAAACAGAGATGAAAGCAATGGTGATTCCTCTAGTCTTTCAGACAATGTTTGGAATACTTATTGGTTTACAGCATTATTCACTGTTTGAAAAAACACTTGTAAAAACTGTACATGAAGATTAATCAAAGAATGGGTACTGACACAGCAAAATGGGGTTTTTTTATGATGAGTACTTGGATATTGTGGAAAAAATTGAAAGTCACTCTGGACAGAGAACTTGTCTCTGTTTTGCCTGCTATATTGCAGATACTTAATAAATATTCAGTAATTCAATAAATGTAAAACAATGTGAAATAATAATTTTCATCTTTCTTTCCTCATTAAATGCACAAAGAAGTTGGAGCCTCAGGTCTGATCTATGTAGTTATAAATTAATTCCTCAGGCCCTGTGTCACCTATTAATAAGAACTATTCCTTACCCAGAAGGAACTCTCAATTATAAGAAAAATAAACAGGTACACGTAAAAGGTTTTGAGAACTACACATATAATTTGTGGGAGCACTGAGAATGTGACTATCACTTAAGTAAAAGGGGAAGTTATGGGGAGAAAGTGCCAGTTGAGCCAAATTCTGAAGGAGAAATTGAAAGTTCATATGAAAGCAAGGTATGGAAATAACATACACCCCATTTCTCTCCAGGGTTGGAGAACATCTGGCCCTTGAGCTGTTTAAGGCCTGTAAAATCAATAGGCCTGGACCTACCAAGGTAACCATCAGTAGGACTCAAAATTCAATAACTCTATAGCTGGCTATTTTTTTATTTATTTGAAAGAGTTACAAAAAGAGGTAGAAACAGAGAAAGGTCTTCCATCTGATGGTTCACTTCCCAAATGGCTACAACAGCTGGAGCTGAGCTGATCCAGAGCTAAGAGCCAGGAGCTGCTTCTGGTTCTCCCACGTGGGTATAGGAGCTCAAGGACTTGAGCTATCCTCTGCTACTTTCCCAGATGCATTAACAGGAAGCTGGATTGGAAGTGGAATAGCTGGGACTCGAACCGCCACCCATATGGGATCCTGCCACTACAGGCCAGGGCTTTGACCTGCTGTGCCACAGTGCCAATCCTATAGCTGGCTAATTTTTAACTTGATAACGGTATTGCCTATGAATGATGCTATAATATAATATAATATATATAATATTATATAATATAATATTATAATATAATATAATATAATATTGGCAGAGAAAAATTCCCCATCCCTGCACCTAAACTCTGATTCATCTTCTTAACATTTACTAGTTTTCTTGATGGTGCACTTTAAAGTTTATTTATTGGGGCTGGCGCTGCGGCTCACTTGGCTAATCCTCCACCTGCGGCGCTGGCACCCTGGGTTCTAGTCCCAGTTGGGGTGCCAGTTCTGTCCCGGTTGCTCCTCTTCCTGTCCAGCTCTCTGCTGTGGCCCAGGAAGGCAGTGGTGGATGGACCAAGTGCTTGGGCTCCTGCATCCGCATAGGACACCAGGAGGAAGCACCTGGCTCCTGGCTTCGGATCAGCACAGTGCCAGCCGTAGCGGCCATTTGGGGTGTGAACCAATGGATGGAAGACCTTTCTCTCTCTCTCTCTCTCTCACTGTCTAACTCTTACTGTCAAAAAAAAAAAAAAAAAAAAGATTACGGCCGGCGCCGCGGCTCAGTAGGCTAATCTTCCGCCTTGCGGCGCCGGCACACCGGGTTCTAGTCCCGGTCGGGGCACTGATCCTGTCCCGGTTGCCCCTCTTCCAGGCCAGCTCTCTGCTGTGGCCAGGGAGGGCAGTGGAGGATGGCCCAAGTTCTTGGGCCCTGCACCCCATGGGAGACCAGGAGAAGCACCTGGCTCCTGCCATCGGAACAGCGCGGTGCGCTGGCAGCAGCGCACCTACCGCGGCGGCCATTGGAGGGTGAACCAACGGGAAAAAGGAAGACCTTTCTCTCTGTCTCCCTCTACTGTCCACTCTGTCAAAAATTTAAAAAAAAAAAAAAGATTACTTATTGGGTGCCTACTTGTCATGTATTAAGATAGGTACAAAAATTCACTTCCTGCCCTTAAGAAGCTTACAATCTAAAAGTTTACTATGTGCTTCTGTAGAATTTGTTGAGACTTTCCTGAGCTATACATTTATCTCCATTCAAGAAATGAAATTTCAGAATGGAACCCCACAACTCATTCTTCTAACCATATTAATTTTCAGACTAAAGACTTGGTAATCCAAGAAATACAGCAAAGTTTACCTTTGTTCACTTTCCCCACTGCCTGAAAGTTGAAAAAGTCTGTACCTTATTCACTGACTTCAAATTGTCTTTTCTGCAATAAAAAAGTGGCCAAGGCAATTAAATTTGCCTTTGGCTTTGGAATACAGTACTTGCTAATTTAACTATAAGGACCCCGAAAAGAGAAATCTTGATCTGAGCCAAAGATGAAGTTAGGTGAAGAATGACAGCAAGGTTCTAGAGTCAAGATTCAAGTACAGCCTGAAGCATCACACAAGGTTCAAATCCTGGTTTCATTATCAACACGATGCATTTGAACAAGCTATTTCACTGCTCCACACCTCAGTTTCCTCATCTGGTAAGTGGAGAATAAAAATTGTACTCAGTGTTCTAAGGACTAAATTAGTTCATGTATATAAGTGAAACAACTTAAGAATTCTGTAGTTGTTACCTTCAATCTTTGTCCAGTTGGGCTGTTGTAAGAAAACACTATGGATTGGGTATCTTATAAGTAGCGGAAACTTACGGAGACACTGAAGTTCAGGAACAAGGTACCAGCAGATTTGGTGTCTGATGAGGGTCTGCTTTTCTGGTTTATAAATGATGCCTTCTTGGTATGTCCTTACATGGTGGAAAGAGCATAGGTGCTCTCTAGAACCTCTTTTTAAAGGCAGTGTCATTCATGAGGACTCTGCTTTCAGGACCTAATCACCTCCCAAAGTCTACCCTCCTAATACTATCTTGGTGATTATTATTTCAAAATACGAATTTTATGGGGACACAAATATTCAGATCATAGTAGCTGCCATTACTATTGTTACTAATTGTTACTATTATTGCATTCCAACCATCATGATACTTTTCCTAGTCTCTAGTTAAAAATCTAGCACTTTCGTAGGAAAGATTAAAAAGAAATACCAGAAAAGCTAATTCATAAAATAATTGAGTAAATATGTATAAAACATTAATAACTTCTTTGTAATATGGTTATAAAGACTAAAGGATATCAAAGAGATTATATGCCACATTCAAGTAGGATTTACCCCAGAATACAAGGGTGGCCTGACATACGCAAATCAATAAAAAGGATCCATCACCTTAACAGAATCCAGGACAAAAGCCACATGACCCTCTCAATAGATGAACAAAGAGCAATTTGTAAAACTCAACATCTCAGGGCCGGCCCTGTGGCACAGGCAGTTGAAGCCTCAGCTTGCAGTGCCAGCACCCCATATGGGTGCTGGTTCAAGTCCCGGCTATTCCTCTTCTGATCCAGCTGTCTGCTATGACCTGGGAAAGCAGTAGATGGCCCAACTTCTTTGGCCTCTGCACCCGCCTGGGAGACCTGGAACTGGCTCCTGGCTTCAGAATAGCTCAGCCCTGGCCATTGCAGTCATCTGGGGAGTGAACCAGCGGAATGGAGGACCAACTCTCTCTCTCTCTCTCTCTCTCTCTCTCTCTCTGTCTCCCTCCCTCCCTCCCTTTTCCTCCTTCTCTCTCTCTGGCTCTATTTCTCTCCATAACTCTATCTTTCAAATAAACGAAATAATTCTTTTTTAAAAGATTTATTTTATTTATTTTGAAAGAGTTACAGAGAGAGATAGAGACAGAGAGGTCTTCCACGTGGTGGTTCACTCCCCAGATGGCCGCAACAGCTGGAGTTGCACCAATCTAAAGCCAGGAGCTGCTTCTGGGTCTCCCACGTGGGTGCAGGGGCCCAAGGACTTGGACCATCCTCCACTGCTATCCCAGGCCATAGCAGAGAGCTGGATCGAAAGAGGAGCAGCCAGGATTAAAACCGGCGCCCATATGGGATGTCAGCGCTTCAGGCCAGGGCTTTAACCCTCTGTGCCACAGCACCAGACCCTAAAATAATCCTGAAAAAAAAAAAAAAAAAAAACTCAACATCTCTTCAGGGTGAAAACATCAAATACAGAAGAAACGTATGTCAACACAACAAAGGCCATATACAACAAACTCATACTTAATATACTAAACAAAGTTGAAAGCTTTTCCTCTAAGATCTTGAAAAAGACATGAATGCCCACTTTATTTTTTAACTTTTATTTAATAAATCTTTATTAAATATTAATATTTATTTAAATTTTATATAAATATAAATTTACAAAGTTATAGCAGCTTTTTCCCCTCATAACCTCCCTCCCACCTGCAACCATCCCATCTTCCACTCCCTCTCCCATCCCATTCACATCAAGATTCATTTTCAATTATCTTTATATACAGAAGATCAATTTAGTATATACTAAGTAAAGATTTCAACAGTTTGCACCCACACAGAAACTCAAAGTGTACTGTTTGTGTACTAGTTATACCATTAATTCACATAGTACAACACATTAAGGACAGAAATCCTTCATGGGGAGTAAATGCACAGTGACTCCTCTTGTTGTTTAGCAATTGACACTCTTATTTATGGCGTCAGTAATCACCCAAGGCTCTTGTCATGAGCTGCCAAGGCTATGGAAGCCTCTTGAGTTCACCAACTCCGATCTTATTTAGACAAGGCCATAGTCAAAGTGGATGTTCTCTCCTCCCTTCAGAGAAAGGTACTTCCTTCTTTGATGGCCCGTTCTTCCCACTGGGATCTCACTCACAGAGATCTTTCATTTAGGTCATTTTTTTTTTGCCACGGCTTTCCATATGAATGCCCACTTTAAACACTTACTCAATTCAACATGGTTCTCAAAGTCCAGGGTACAGCAATTAGGCAAGAGAAAGAAATAAAGGGCATCCAAACTAGAAAGGAGAAAGTCAAATTGTCACTGCTTTGAGGTGACATAGAAAAACCCAAGGCATACACACACACACACACACACACAGCTATTAAATCTGATAAATTCAGTAAAGTTTCAAGGTACAGAGTGAACATACAGAAATGAGTGGCATGTTTATACACCAATATCAAATTATCTGAAAAAGAGGCCAGCGCCGTGGCTTAACAGGCTAATCCTCTGCCTTGCGGCGCCGGCACACCGGGTTCTAGTCTTGGTCGGGGCACCAAATTCTAACCCGGTTGCCCCTCTTCCAGGCCAGCTCTCTGCTATGGCCCGGGAAGGCAGTGGAGGGTGGCCCAAGTCCTTGGGCCCTGCACCCGCATGGGAGACCAGGATAAGTACCTGGCTCCTGCCATCGGATCAGTGCGGTGCGCTGGCCACAGCACGCCTACCGCGGCGGCCATTGGAGGGTGAACCAACGGCAAAGGAAGACCTTTGTCTCTCTCTCACTGTCCACTCTGCCTGTCAAAAAATTTTTAAAAAAAAATTACAGTTAAATGGAGAATAAGTTCTGTTGCTCTAGAGTTAATAATAATTTATTCTATATCTCAAAACAGAAGGGAGGACTTTAAATGTTCGCAATACAAAGAATTAATAAATGTTTGAGTTGATGGATATGCTAATTATGCTGGTTTGATGATTACATGTGGTGCACATGCATCTAAATACCACACTGGGCCCTCTACAGATGTACAATTATTATGTATCAGTTAGAAACTTAAAGTCAAATATTTTAAAATAGCATGGAAGAAATATGGCACTACAATCTTCAACATTTTAGGGAGGAATAAACATAAGAAATATGTAGAAATCTGGAGTTATTTCAACATCCTGGGAATTTTGTAATGAAGTTTCTGATGGAGAATGACATATCTCTGACAGGATAAAGAAGGGAGCATGTCCACAATATGGAAGTAAAGAAAGTTGGAAGAATGGAATAGATTCAGTTTAAGAAGCTCTTTTCTAGCTAGATAGAAATTTGGCTCAATATGTTAAGCAATAAAAGGCACCTAGCTGGCCTTCATCACCAAAAGTTCATAAAATAATGTCTTTTCAAAGCTGATTAAAATTATAACAGTTCTACAAAAAGGGGGAATATAAAGAGGTGTAGGATTTAGCTTGAAAATCACAGCAGAGATTTATACATTAGGTTAGACATGAGTTTACTTTCTTGGAAATTCTATATTAAGTACTGCAATGAATTACTAGGACTATGATGGAAAAACTTTCTCAGTTGTTATATGAGACCAGGGCCAATTCTCAGCAGGTGCTTTAGGTGAGTAGAGTTGAGAGCCAGGGAAAAGTATGAAACAATACTAGATTGTGTGTATAACAGTCATCCATAGGATTAATAGCAGGTGCTAGAGAATAATGTGAATATTACATTATCAGAGCTGCTCCACATAGAACATTGTAAATTGCATAGCCCTAGGGTAAGTCTCTTTAATCACAGACTTTGCAGGTTATGCCGACATGTGTTTCTGACAAGAGATAGTAAAGTGCTTTGATCTTCAGTATAGGAGTTTCAATGTTTGGTGTTGAAGAATAAGCTCCTAATTGAACCTCCTTCAAACTATGGATTCTGGTCAAAATACAAAAAAAGCAACTCTCTGAGGGCCTTGTAAAATGAACAAAAGTACTAAGATTTTGAAGGGGAGGAAATACATTGAGTAAGCAAATGGTACAGGTTGAGTTTCAGATTTTCAGTTTTATCTTGAGGGAAGCTGGAGCAACCAGATGAAAGAGACAGTGAAGAGTAAGGTAAGAAACTTTAAAAAAGAGACAGCCTGAGAAAGGGAACCCCAAGTTATATGTTCTGTGCCTGTCTCTTTCTAACCTTTATATCATGCATGTTCAGCACATACTATGAAAAATTGTATGGCAGTTCTTCAAAAATAGAGCTACCATATGTTCCAGTAATCTTATCCAGGAGTACATATGGAAAGGATTTGAAATCAATATGTTGAAGAGATAGCTGCATTCTTGTATTTATTGTCACATCATTTACATAGCCAAGTTATGAAATCAACCCAAGTGTCAATCAATTAACAGATGAATGGATAAAGTTCTTTGTACATAAAATTAAAATACTATCTAGCTTTTTAAAAGAAGGAAATTCTGTAATTTGTGACAACATGAATGAAGCCAAAGGATGTTAGGCTGAATGAAATGAGTCAGGCACAAAAAGACAAATACCATATGATCTAATTATACATGGAATCTAAATCAAACTCATAGAAGTAGAGAGTAAAGTAATGGTTATCAGAAGTTGGAAGGGTGGGGAGATAGGGAGATGATAATCAAAGCATACAAAGTTTCAGTTAGCCAAGAAGAATACATTTTTGAGATCTGATGCACAGCAGGATGACTATAGTTAATAAGATATTGTATTTTTTAATTGCTAAAAGGAAAGGTCAAATGTTCTTACCACAGGAAATGGTAAATATATGAGATGAAAACATTAATTTGACTTAATCATTCCATATTGTATAAATAAACCAAAATATCACATTATATCCCATAAATATATACATTTTAAAATAAACAAAATCATAGCATACCATGTATGGCATGTAGGAGCTCTCAATGAATGTGTGTGTTGTCCACTTTTCTCTGATATGTATATAATAATGACTTAGATATAGTCCCTATTATGAGAACTTACGTTCTCCCTTACCTCTAAATCTCTATGTAACTTTTCATTCTGTTTTTATGCCCTAGTCCCAGCTGCTCCACTTCCGATCCAGCTCTCTGCTATGGTCTAGAAAAACAGTAGAAAATGGCCCCTGCATCCAGATGAGAGACCCTGGCTCCTGGCTTTGGATCCACCTAGCTCCAGCCTTTGCAGCCATTTGGAGAATGAACCAGCAGGAGAAAGGCCTCTCTCTCTTTCTGCCTCTGCCTCTCTGTAACTCTGGCATCCAAATAAATAAATAAATATTTTAAAAAGGGAGATAGAGATCTACAGATATTACAAGAATCAGAAGGAAAAATTTTGAACACTCTAAGCTAATAAATTTGTGAACGCATTTGGATATTTCATTTTGCCTCATGAAGACTTACAAAAACATGTTTCAAAAGAAAGTTAATAAAAATAGTATATGTTTATATTAGGTGTTAAATTTGTAGTTAAAATTCTCCCCCATAGGCCGGCACCGCGGCTCACTAGGCTAATCCTCCGCCTTACGGCGCCAGCACCCTTGGTTCTAGTCCCGGTCGGGGCGCCGGATTCTGTCCCGGTTGCCCCCCTTCCAGGCCATCTCTCTGCTGTGGCCAGGGAGGGCAGTGGAGGATGGCCCAAGTGCTTGGGCCCTGCACCCCATGGGAGACCAGGAGAAGCACCTGGCTCCTGCCATCAGATCAGCACGGTGCGCCGGCCGCAGCGCTCTGGCCGCGGTGGCCATTGGAGTGTGAACCAACGGCAAAGGAAGACCTTTCTCTCTGTCTCTCTCTCTCACTGTCCACTCTGCCTGTCAAAAAAAATAAAATAAAATAAAAATTCTCCCCCACAAGGAAAACTCCAGGCAGAGAAGTCTTTATTGATGAATTCTATCAAACATTTAAGGAATAAATATTATCAATATGGTACAAACTCTTCTTTAAAAAAATGAAGAGGAGGGAAGTCTTATCAACTCTTCTTAAGTCCAGCAAAATCCTTATATATCAAAGCCAAATAAAGACATTGTAAAGAAAGAAAACGCAACCCAGTACACCTTATGAACATGGTGGCAAAAACTTTCAACAGAACAAAAATAACAACGTATATAAAAAGTAGGATGTCATAGACAAGTGAGGTTCATTCCAGAAAATGACATTGCGGTGTAGTGGGTTAAGCTGCCACCTGAAATGCCAGCATTCCATACAGGTGCAAGTTCATATCCTGACTGCTCTATCTCCTATCCAGCTCCTTGCTAATGTGCCTGGGAAACAGAAAAAGGTGGTCCAAGTAATTAGAGACTTGAACCCACGTTGGAGACCTGGAAGGAGTTCCAGACTCCTGGCTTCAACCTGGCCCGATGGCCATTTGGGGAGGGAACCAGCGGATGGAAGATCTATCTCTCTCTTCCTCTGTCCCTCCCTCTCTGTCACTCTGCCTTCTAAATAAATAAAATCCTTTTAAAAATATTGATTTAAGGCCGGCGCCTTGGCTTAACAGGCTAATCCTCCACCTTGTGGCGCTGGCACACCGGGTTCTAGTCCCTGTTGGGGCACCGGATTCTATCCTGGTTGCCCCTCTTCCAAACCAGCTCTCTGCTATGGCCCGGAAAGGCAGTGGAGGATGGCCCAAGTCCTTGGGCCCTGCACCCACATGGAAGACCAGGAGAAGCACCTGGCTCCTGGCTTCGGATCAGCGCGGTGCGCTGGCTGCAGCAGCCATTGGAGGGTGAACCAACGGCAAAAAGGAAGACCTTTCTCTCTGTCTCTCTCTCTCACTATCCACTCTGCCTGTCAAAAAAAAAAAAAAAAAATATATATATATATATATATATTGATTTAACTTGAAACATCATTCAGTGTAATTCACTATAATAACAAACTAAACTAGGACAGAAAAAAAATACAGAAAAAGCACTTGACAAAATCCCATATCCATTCATGGTAAAACAAACAAAAAAAAACTGCCAGCACATTAGAAATAAAAGTGAACTTACCTAAGAGTATCTACAGCAGTAGAGTATCCTTAACAGTAACTCAAGCCATTGCTGGGACATCCCATTAAACAGTGCCTGGTTTGAGTCCCTACTACCCTACTTCTGATCCGGCATTTCTGCTAATGAGTCTCAGGAGCACCAAATCATGTCCCAAATACTTGAGTTTCTGCCACCCTAATGGAAGATTCAGGTGAAGTTCGTGACTCCTGGCTTCTGTCTGGCCCACCAATGGCTGTTGCAGGCCTCTGGGGAGCGAACCAGCAGATGAAAGATCTCTTTCTCTCTTTCTCTCTCACTCTGCCTTTCAAATAAATAAATAAGAAGAAAAAAATTTGTTAGAAAAAAAAGAGTACCTATAGAAAACCTGTAACAAACATGCTTAATGGTGAAAATTTGATTATTGTCCCTAAGATCAGGAACAAAGCAACAGTGTCTACCCATATTACTTCTTTAAAAAAAAAAAGATTTATTTATTCATTTATTTGAAAGTCAGAGTTACACAGAGAGACCACATTGCTTCTATTCAACAATGTATGGGAATCTAGCTGGTGTAATACGAGGCTGGTGGCAAGGGATTTAAAGTTATCCAGATTAGAAAAGAAGAAATAAAACAGCCTTTGTTTTAAAAAATACTATTTAATTTAGCAAGACTGTATTTTACAAGATACAAAAGAAAAAGTTATTCTCTATACAAGCAATTACAATCAAACCAGACAATCTATCCATTTTCTCTAACTTGTTGAATACATTGGGTTAAAGTTGTTTCTATTATTGTCTCCCAGCTTGTCACTATATGTATCAAATCTGTATTAACGGACTTTTAAGTCCAAAAAGATTAAGTTATTTTCTCTCCCTTTCTTTTAATTACTCTTACTAGAGTTTATCAATTTTTTTTGAAATTTAAAGAAAAAATTTGTTGGAGGTCTAAAAATCAATTCCTAAAAGGTCAACTTTTCCAGAAAACTGTAGCTACACAGCACATTGCATCTACTGTGTTAAAACATGCATTAGAAACAAATACAAAAACCATGAAATAAGTCATTATTTTATTCTTCAACAATTTGAACAAAGATAAAATGCCCAAGGAACAAAATGGATGACTTACCAAGGATGGGTTCTTTACTTAAAGCACCATTAAACACACACGGGTGTGTTCAGTTATATACACTGAATTGAACCTTTGGCATTAGGAATCAGAGCGTCTTATCATATAGCATTAGCATGTATTCTAAAAGTATGCAGTGTCAAAGGAATAGAACTACCAGCATTCAAAAACAGCTTTGTCAACTAGGCAATAGAACATGTCCCACTGTTGTCCATCATTGAATGCACCGGTAGCAACTTTGAAAAAGGAAAAAAAAAAAAAAAGGGAGTTGCAATCCCTTTTATTTTCTGTTTAAAACCAAACAAAACAAACATCTGTTGTGCTATACATGAACATCTTTAAAGTACTTCATTTGTACAAGAGAAGGACTAAGAACAAAAATGTGTTTAAAGAGATGCAAACATTTGTGAGTGAGTGCTCCTCTCACACAGCTTTCTGGTGGGGCTAAGGAAAAGCCACTTCATAATCACTAGCACTAAACAAAGTCACAGAATTCTTTGCCAGGAACTTTAGGAAGTTGTGATGATGATTCAGTAATAAAACAAGGCTCTTCTCATCCAGAGGTGAATAGGCCAACATTGCTCCAATTCACACAAATAATCTCAGAAGATGTGGCACTCCAGACACCTGGGGACATGGGTGTGTCTGGGAGATCTGTGAGGATTTCAGCATCCCATGGTCTCAGATTTGTAGAGCAGCTGAGTGCCAAGTATTACATGCAAGCATTCTTTTAGTCACAGCTTCATTAACAGCATCCTCCATATTATCTGTGTTTCCATGAGATTTCTTATAATTTGCATAATCCTCCAGCATGGAATCCACATTCTTGGCAGAAAAAAGAGCTGTTTTTGTCTGATAATTAAGTCTCAATCATCAATAAGCCATAGTTTCAGCTCTTCAGGAAACGTTAACTTCCACTCTGTTCATGCATGTTTCTTCGTTTTCAACAGCAGGATCTATACAATTCCTTTTCTTCTGAGGAGGCTGAGGTGTCTCACTGGTACTGACACCATCTCCTTTTATAGATGTTGTCTGTTCTTTTTGGTTTTCACTTCTACATTTTTGTGTTTCAGGCCAGATGTCATCTTTCCTGGAGCAGCCCCTCTCATCTACTCTTCTGCATATTGTTCCTGTTTGGCTTTTTGAAATTCTCATTGTTCCTACAGATTAACATCCACATATTTGAGTATTCTGCTCTCAGGAACCCATTCATCCCAATTTTTTACTCCAACACTGTAATGACAAGATACTTCACTTTTTTTTTTTTTTTTTAAGATTCATTTTACTTGAAAGTCATGTTACACAGAAAGAGGAGAGGCAGAAAAAGAGAGAGAGAGAGAAGTCTCCCAGGTGGGTGCAGGGGCCCAAGGACTTGGGCCATCTTCTACTGCTATCCCAGGCCACAGCAGAGAGCTGGATCAGAAGTGGAGCAGGAGGGTCTCGAACCGGCGCCCACATGGGATGCCGGCACTGCAGGTGGCAGCTTTACCCACTGTGCCACAGGGTCAGCCCCTGTTCTTTATAGCAACTTTCACACACTCTGCTTCATTAAGAAAAGGCCCATGAGAATATAATACTCACTCTCCTGAAATTTAGACTGCTTGGGGCATCATTTTTTTTTTTTAAGATTTATTTTTATTTATTTGAAAGAGTTCCAGAGAGAGGTCACTCAGAGAGAAAGAGATCTTTCATCCACTAGTTCATTCCCCAAATGACCACAATGGCCAGAGCTGAGCTGATCCGAAGCCAGGAGCCAGGAGCTTCTTCCAGGTCTCCAATGTGGGTGCAGGGGCCCAAGGACTTGGGCCATCTTCTACTGATTTCCCAGGGCATAGCAGAGAGCTATCAGGAGAGGAGCAGCTGGGACTCAAACCAGAGCCCATATGGGATGCGAACACAGCAGGCAGTGGCGTTAATCCACTGCACCACAGTGCCAGCCCCTTGGGCATCATTTATAAGTGATTCACCACCTCCTCTTTCTCCTACCACCTCCTACTCTGTTCCCCACTCAACTCTGCGTTTATCAATTTTGTTTATTTTATACTTTGATTTCCACTCCTTCAATATTTTCCTTTTTCTATATTATTTTGTTTTATTTTTAATATTATTGATTTTGTTGGATTTTCCCTTAGTTCTCAGGCATAAACATTAGTCTTTGGACATTGTCTTTACTTTTATTTTTTTTTTTTTTTGAGAGGCAGAGTTAGACAGTGAGAGAGAGAGAGAGAGGTCTTCGTTCTGTTGCTTCACCCCCCAAATGGCCGCTACGGCAGGCGAGCTGCACCGATTGAAAGCCAGGAGCCAAGTGCTTCCTCCCAGTCTCCCTTGTGGGTGCAGGGCCCAAGCACTTGAGCCATCCTCCACTGCACTCCCGGGCCACAGCAGAGAGCTGGACTGGAAGAGGAGCAACCGGGACAGAATCCGGTGCCCCCACCAGGACTAGAACCCGGTGTGCCGGCGCCGCAGGCGGAGGATTAGCCTAGTGAGCCATGGTGCCAGCCTCATTGTCTTTACTTATAAAATGTCTAAAGTTTTCACTCTGTTTCTGTAATTTGGACTATACAAAATGCTGTCTCCCCAGCTTCAATCAGCTGCTGAAATATTGCTTCTGCTTTTCCAGTCTTCCAGCTATTGGTGTCCACCAGTTTTCCTGGTGATATCATCCCATATATGGGCAGTTAAAATGTCATCCAAAAAGTTGAGATTTTTCTAGACAAATTTTGGAATCCCCTTTCCTCTCCCTGTGGCTCTCTTTGTAAGGACCCTCCCCTCAATTTCCAGTTGTTCTGACATTTCCAAACTTCAGCTTTTGAATTTTCAAACTGGAGAGCTGTTTTATATTGGCACTCACTCCCCCATGTATTTCAGACTGAGAAATGCTCTCATAAAAAAAGAAAGAAAGAAAGAAACCTAGGTAAATGGCAATCTTGCAATCTTGCACCCACTATTTTCCCCTTCTTTCAATAACTGTATCACTTTCCATGTTCACATGCTTTTTGATTACTTTCCAGTGTCTTCACAAAATATCTCTTTATTGTCCAGAGTTTATTATTGTTATCAGCAACAAGTTCTGTCAAATATAACTTACTCTGTTATTTCCAAAAGCTGTAATTCCCTCTATTGCTTTTTTGATGGCCAGCTTTGAAAACTATCAAACATTCCTAGATCAATTACTTTCAGAAGATTCAATGTATCATGAAGAGACACATTCCATAAATTTTCTTTGGGATACACCATAGGATGCTGCATTTGAGGGTATTTTAGATAGTTCATGGAAAAAGTAGAATTAAAAGATAATGCACAGTTTCCAGAAATAGTCTGAAATACCCTCATATAACCCAGATGACATAATAAGACTGTAATAACAGTAATGAAGGTTGTGACAAGTGATCAGATTCCACTTTCTTTGATTTAGATTAGTTATTTCATGTGCCAATATTTGGCTGTTAAAAAAGTTCAGGCATTTGGGGAGTGAACCAGTGAATGGACATTTCTCTCTCTCTCTCTTTCATAAAAATAAATAAATAAGCAAATCTTTTTAAAAAATAAAAGGCACCCTGGGCTGGCCTGAAGTGCCGGCATCCCATATGGGTGCCAGTTCTAGTCCTGGCTGCTCCTCTTCCAGTCCAGCTCTTTGCTGTAGCCTAGGATAGCAGTAGAAGATGGCCCAAGTGCTTGGGCCACTGCATCTGCGTGGGAGACCAGGAAGAAGCACCTGGCTCCTGGCTTCAGATCATCGCAGCTCTGGCTGTTGCGGCCATTTGGGGAGTGAACCAACAGAAGGAAGACCTTTCTCTCTGTCTCTCTCTAACTCTACTGTCAAATAAATAAAATCTTAAAAAAAAAAAAAAAGTGCTGGGCCAGCACTGTGACAAAGCAGGTTAATCCTCCACTTCTGGTGCCCCATCCCATTTGGGCACCGGTTCTAGTCCTGGCTGCTCTACTTCTGATCCAGCTCTCTGCTATAGCCTGGAAAAGCAGTAGAAGAAGGCCCAAGCACTTGGGCCCCAGCACCCTTGTGGGAGACATCGAGGAAGCTCCCGACTCCAGCCTTCGGATCTGCCCAGCTTTCCCCGGACCCCCACCTTGCGGCTATTTGGTGAGTGAACCAGCGGATGGAAGACACTTCTGACTCTGCCTCTGCCTCTCTGTAACTTTGCCTTTCAAGTAAATAGAAAATATGTGTAGCAAAGAAATCACAGATTTTTTGTTTGTTTGTTTTAACTTTTAAACCTAAAAACACATCCTATGCTAAGGGCAGTGCGGTTTTCACATAGCCCAAGTCGTCAAGAGGTAGATTCTCCGGACCCGGAAGTTGTTTCGTGCGGAAGGTTGGTTTTCAGAAAAAAAAAAGAAAGTCGTATTTAGGGTCACCCAACGTTTATATCCAAAATTTCACATTTTCTAAAGGCTCTGTACTGTTAAGGAGGGTGTGGGCGAAACGAGTACCTGCACTGCCAGCCAGCCCTCACCGCTCCGCCGCCGGGCTCCTCCCCAGAGCTGGAAGTCGTTCCTGGCCGCAGCCTCGCTCCCGGAGCCCAATCAGCGGCCGTCGCTCCGCAAGGCGGCAGTCACGTGCTGGCTAAACATGGCTGCGTTGGAGAGTTGAGAAAAAGCTACAGTGCGAGCCTCCGCCGTGGCTGAGGAAGACCAGGGGCGGCACCGGCTGCAGAGAGCGAGCACAAGGTACTGGCAATCCGGGGAAATGAGCGAAGTAAATGTCCCGGGGTCAGCAGCGCGGTGCGGTGGCACGCTTGTCACTGGCAGCGCGGGAATGGGACCTGGGAGGAGGGGCGGCTGCCCCACAGTGCTTTTGGCCTAGAAAGACCTTATAGTTGAGCCAGGTCAACAGAAAGGGAAACAACGCTTGTGGTTAGATTTAATCTCAGGTTTACTGCCAAGTTGCACGGTGACCTTGGCCAAATTTAATTTTCACTTTACACATTGCCTATCTTTCCGCGCTCTCCTGCAAGTGATAGTCAATGCAAAAACCTTTTTGAAATGTTTGTAGTATTTAGAAGTGGCATGGTCCTTTGATAGGCATTTATTATTAATAACGGCGATATAAAGCCCATAGGTGTTGTCCGAAAGTTTGCTGACTCTGCTCTCGGGTATGCCTTTAAGTCAAAATTGCCAGTGTGTGTCTTCTACATCCTAAATAATAACAAATTCTTTTTCAAAGTGGTTGTTCCCACTCAGATACAATTTACACTTCCACCAGCAGCACACACTAGAGATGCAGCTACCATACATATCCTTCAGTGATTGAAATGGTCAGATTTTAGGTTTTGCTAACTTATGGATACCTATTGGTATCACATTCCCTGATTATAATGAAAGTGAACCCATTTTTAGGTTTAATGCCTGTTTGAGTTTCTGCTTTTTTATCTGGGTGTGCACAAATATATTAGGAGCCTTTAAAAAGTTCATGGAGGGGCAGGTGTTTGGTGTAGCAGTTAAGATTACATATGATGCCTACATCCCATATCAGAGTGCCTGTGTTTGAGTTCTGGATCTACTCCTTTTAACCTACTGCTAAGTTGCACTTAGGGAGGCAGAAATGATGGTTCAAGGACTTGGGTCCCTGCTACATACAGGGGAGCCCTGGGTTGAGTTCCCAGCTTCCTACTTCTGCCTGGCCAGTCCTGGTTGTTTCAGGCATCTGGGGAGTGAACCAGCAAATGGGAGATCTCTCTCTCTACCTTTCAAATTTCTAAAAAAAAATGTTAAGTTCATGGAATATACATATTATGAAAAAACTAAGCATGGATTTGAAATTTTTTTGCACCAAAATAAACTTGTACTCACTTATTACAACATATCTGAATAGGATCTAGTTTGAGACACCAAGAAGAGTAAACATTAGTTTGAAAACAGACCCTGTCACAGCAAAATGAATTCTGCTAGAATTGAAGTAAAAACAAAGATCAATGATGAGATCATTGGTGCTTTATGAAAAGTTTATGAGTTTATGAGAAAAAGAGAAAAATAAAGAAATCAGCAGTTTGCAGATGGACAGAATACATTTTAAGAAGATGATGTTGGAAATGAAGCCTGCCTTAGCAGACCATCCACACCAGTTTGCAGGGAAAAAGTTAACTGTGTTCATGGCTCTAATAATTAACAGTAGAAATAATAGACAATACCATACACAGCTCAACTGGTTTGGCTTACACATTTCTTACTGAAAACTTAAAATTGAGCAAACTTTTCTGCTTCACAAATGCCAAAACAGTTGTGTCCGGATCAGCTGCAGATAAGAGTAGTTTCAATAGAAATTTTAATATTTATTTGAAAGTCAGATTGCAGAGAAAGATCTTTCATCCATGGGTTCAATCCCTAAATGGCTAGAATGGCCAGGGCTGGACCAGGTAGAAGCCAGGAGCTTCACCTGAGTCTTCCATGTGGGTGGTAGGGGCCCAGGCATTTGGACCATCCTCCACTTCTCTCCCAGGGGCATTAGCAGAGCACTGGATCGGAAGCAGAGTAGCCAGGACTTGAACTGGTGCCCATGTGGGATGCTGGTGTCTCAGGCGGTGTCTTAACCTGCTAAACAACAACACTGACCCCTCAATGGAAATTTTAACAAGGCAGATCAAGATCCTGAAGCATCTTATTAATTCTGAAGAATTGTAACTGGAGGTTAAATACGGCTTTATCAATCTGACCCTGAAGATGAAGCACAATCATAGAATGATAACCTAGAGGTAGAAGTAGTCCAGTCAAAGCAGAAGTGTACTGCTGAAGAGCAAAGCATTTGGCAACAGCTTTTGTAAATGCTCAAAGCATTTAGATTGTTGATTTTTCTGGAGGGTCAATGAATAATAATGTTTTCTTATTATGAGTGGGTTTTTTTGGTTTTTGTTGAGAAAGGAATCCAACGCTTTAGTAAAAAAACACCTGGGAGAGCTTCACCAGAGACTCTCCACACAACAATGCTCCTACTCATTCCTCTCATCAAACACAGGGGCAATTTCACAAGTGTTTCAATAGGAAATAATTAGGCATTTACTTTACAATCCTAATTTGTCTCCATTTGTTTTTTTAATCTCAAAAAAAAAAAATCTCCAAAGGATTTTTTATGTTTCTTCAGTTAATATGAAACAATGAATTGACACTGTTAAGTTCCCAGGACCATCAGTTTTCAGGGATAGACTAAATGGCTGGTATATTTCCTATAAGCTTAATATGTTGTTTCTCATGTTCTGGCTTCTGTTTCACTTTTTTGGTTTTGCAGGGTGGGGGAGGACTTTTGTTTTGCTTTATGATGTGGCATATATGCATTGGCTTTACAGTTAAACACTTAGTGTACAGTTCTTTTCCAATTAAATATGGTCAAGTAGAAGACTTTCTGAATTTTGTTTCCTTGTTTTTCTATAAACATTATTGCAAAAAATAATATTTTCATGTTTTTTTAGGGCTCAAGATGGGAAGTCATGAACCAGATACTGTCAAAGAAAATGTAACAATTTTGGAGATCATAACCAGAAAAATTAACCAACTTCCAGAACCAGAAAGGTAGCATCACTTTTTAATCTAAAAATATATTTTACTGGATGGATTTTCATCACTAAATAGTTATTTCAATTTTATCTGGTTTAAGGATAGTAAGTCAGAAGGAAACTAAGCCCTTTCCTTGCCTTGATGAGAAGACCAAGGCCCAGACTGATTAGCCATTTTGTTTAACATCACATAGCTACTTGTAGAGTCAGTTGAAAATAGGAAACATCTGAGGAGACAATTAGGGGGATGTATCTAATTGTATGATGATTCAGTTTTTCATTGTAAACATTTATGTATATATTTAAATAGCAAAACTATAAAATAGCTTTTTGTTATTTCTCTAAATTCATTTGTCAGTGTGCTTACCAGCCTAAAAATAGTACCATGAACCATACACAACTAGTTAGGGAATGTCAGAGAAATGGGATCATGGCTAAAGGTCCTTGAGGACAATATTGGGGGGGGGGGGGGTGGGTGCAGAGCTGTGGCAGTGGATAAAGCCACTGCCTGTGGCGCCAGCACCCTTTATGGGTACTGGTTCAATTCCCAGCTGCTCCACTTCTGATCCAGCTCTCAGCTAATGTGCCTGGGAAAGCAGCAGATGATGGCCCAAGTACCTGGGCCCATGCACCCATGTGGGAGACCCAGAAGCTGCTCCTGGCTTCTGGCTTCCAATTGGCCCAGCTCCAGCCATTGAAGCTATTTAGGGAGTGAACCAGCATGTGGAAGCTCGCTCTCTCTCTCTCTCTGATTTTCAAATAAATAAACCACTGGAAAATTATAAAAGGGCAATATAGGGAACACACTGATATTTGAAGATAACACAGGCAACTACAGTGCACTTCCCAAAATATTCTTAGACCTTTTTGGCTGTCAAGCAGGTCTGACTAGGTTACATTTAAACTGAAAATCAGGCCGGCGCCGCGGCTCACTAGGCTAATCCTCCGCCTAGCGGCGCCGGCACACCGGGTTCTAGTCCCGGTCGGGGCACTGATCCTGTCCCGGTTGCCCCTCTTCCAGGCCAGCTCTCTGCTGTGGCCAGGGAGTGCAGTGGAGGATGGCCCAAGCCCTTGGGCCCTGCACCCGCATGGGAGACCAGGATAAACACCTGGCTCCTGCCATCGGATCAGCGCGGTGCGCCGGCCGCAGTGCGTTACCGCAACGGCCATTGGAGGGTGAACCAACGGCAAAAGGAAGACCTTTCTCTCTGTCTCTCTCTCACTGTCCACTCTGTCAAAAAAAAAAAAAAGAAAAAAGAAAATCAGATGGGAACAGTGTTGTAGCATAATAGATAAAGCCGCCATCCCATATGGGCACTGATGTGTGTGTGTCCCAGCTGCTCCACTTCCAATCCAGCTTTCTGCTAACGGCCCACAAAAAGCAGTGTAGCATGGATCAAGTGCCTGGGCCCCTGTCACTCACTCAAGAGACTGGGATGAAGCTCCTGGGTTTGCTTCAGCCCTGGCCATTGCAGCCACTTGGGGACTGAACCAGAAGATAGAAGAGCATGCTCACTACCCACCTCCCTTGCCCCTGGGAACACTTTCAAATAAATAAATAAATCTTTGGGGGGGAAAAATAAAGACAGTTTGGAGAAGTGAGAGGGATGGTATCAGGTAGAGGGAATAGCATTGCCTAGGCTACAGGACAGTAATTAGTTTGTCATATTTGAAGAACCAATGTTACTGAAGTAAAAGGGAAGAGGGTATAAGGAACAGGAAGAATTTTAAGCAGGAGAAAAATGTGATCCAGCTAACATTTCTCAACAATATTCCAGTTGGTTTTTGGACAATGAATATGCTAGCACAGAAAGGAAATAAGAACACCAGCTGGAATAGTGATCCTTGTAAGTGCAGACATAGGATGGAGAAAGCTGAACTGAAAAGAGAATGGATTTAAAATACATTTTGGAGTTAAAATTTTTAGGAATGAAAACTGCACAATTTTAGTCTTGGTACCACTTACTTTTCCAATAAGGAGAACCTATAAACTTTTAGCAGTAATAAGAACTCGATTTCAAAAGTTCTATGTCCCCATGCCCTCTTCTCCCCTTTTAGTTGTTTTCCTGAGATAAAAATAGACAACCTTTTAAAGTAAAAAAAGGGCCTGTGTTCACATTTCTAGACCAGAAAGAGGGAAAGGCAGGCAGTCAGATTGATAAAAGGAATAGAATAGATATTAGAAGCTCTGAAGAAAGCAAGCTATGTCACAGGACCTTTACCAAATTAGAAAGACAAGCATAGGTGAGCAAGCTGCAACTGCAAAGATTTAATTTAGAGGTAATAAATTGTTTTTAAACACTGGCATTTGAACAAGGAAGATGACAGTGTCTTGTTATTTTTGTCCTATCCCTAATTTTCCTCTTTATTTCATTTGTTTGAAATCTCATCCCTTCTTGCATTATCAAATATCTTTACTTTTAATTTTCCTAAGTGTATGAAGTATTTTTGATAACTTTCCTGATCTATAGAATTTCATGTATCATATATTTAACTGCCATTTATTATATATTTGGTCTTACATTTCGTGTGTCTAGTTATTTCCTACATATGTCTTACCAAAAAGTCATGAGTTTCTAGGTGTGTGGGAAATTCTTTTTTGGAAAATTGGCAAGGGACTGCTAGATAATAAGAACTTCGTGCTACCTGCATTATTAACTAAAAAACTTTTTACCCATAGGAAATTTTTTTTTTTTTTTGACAGGCAGAGTGGATAGTGAGAGAGAGAGAGAGAGAGAGAGAGACAGAGAGAAAGGTCTTCCTTTGCCATTGGTTCACCCTCCAATGGCCGCTGCGGCCGGCGCATCTCGCTGATCCGATGGCAGGAGCCAGTTGCTTCTCCTGGTCTCCCATGCGGGTGCAGGGCCCAAGCACTTGGGCCATCCTCCACTGCACTCCCTGGCCACAGCAGAGAGCTGGCCTGGAAGTGGGGCAACTGGGACAGAATCCGGCACCCCGACCGGGACTAGAACCCGGTGTGCCGGTGCCGTAAGGCGGAGGATTAGCCTGTTGAGCCATGGTGCCGGCCCTGGAGGGAAATTTCTATACCAATATCCTTTGCAAACTAACAAAATCTAAATGTTGACTAATTCAAAAGCCTTTTAGAATAAAAATCTGTGTGTAAAACATGATTGATAAATGTTGTATCCAGTTATTCCCAAAGTCCTGGGAAGTTCTGTAACATATGACAGAAATTAGAGTTCATACATACAGTAGAGCCAAAAAAAAAAAAAAAAAAAAGCTGTTTTCTTCTCACCTTCTCAGGAATCTACTTGAACATGGATCAACATATGTTGGAATTAACGCTGCTCTCTGTGGCCTAATAGCAAACAGTCTTTTTCGGCGCGTCTTGAATGTGACACATGCTCGTATAGCTGCTGGCTTACCAATGGCAGTGATCCCATTTTTGACAGCACATATATCTTACAAAGGTTTTGTGAGTTTTCCTTTGAGTACAGGTAAATTCTGTTTCATTGTCACCAGTTTACCTTGGTATATGTTATTTGCTACTTTAATACTTTCTTATGTAACAAATCTCTTAAAGTACTACCTGTATGTGTATTTATCAAATAAGTGGGATATAATTTCCTTTTGAAAATTTACCATGTATACTAAATACTGAGTATAATCATGAAAAATCTTTTAATGATTTCATAGAAATATTACCATGAGGACTTAAAGAGCAGATGGTCCAGTTTTTCTGTTAAGTGCTACTCTAAATTTATTTAAATTGAGCATTTTGTTTGAATTCCCGTGACCAATGTGAAAAGAATTTTTATGGTTCAAGGATACCTTATGCCCAGTGAACTTGCAACATTGAGTGAAAATATCAGCTCAGGTCCGTTGATTCAAAAGTGCAGAAAGTTAGCAACAGCTCAAACCTTGAGATGATTAGATGCAAATTCAGAATAAATTACAGAATGTTCTTTCCTGAGATGGTTTTATTAGTCATTCCTGGTGATTTTAGGTTACTCATACATGTAATTCTGTCTTTTAACATGCCTTACAGAATTCTACTTGCTGAATTATTGTCTGAAAATTAAATATCTGTGATACACTTAAGGGACACTGTTCATTCTTTAAAATCATGTTTGCTTGACTATCAGAACCTTTACTTCCAGAACTAATTAATGCGTCTCCTAGGTGAACTGAATTGTGAAACCTGTACCGTAACACGGAGTGGACTGGTTGGTCTTGTTTTTGGTGGTCTGTACCCTGTTTTTTTGGCCATACCTGTGAATGGTGGCCTAGCAGCCAGGTGAGTAGGAGTCTTCATTTTCTCATAATCATTGAAAAACTCACAACTTAAAAACAGCAAATTTTAGGTCAAAAAGAGCAATCCTTTTTGATTAGAAGTTACTAACATTTATGTTGTTCTTGTAAGTAATCAAATTTTACTTCTCAAAAATTTGAACACAGTTCTAGAACTTTATCACACGGTGCCTTTTGGTGTATAGCTCAGGTTATTAACCTTAATTTGTGTGTTGAACGCCCACTACAAAATTGCAAAACACTATGCCTAGTAAGATAGCTATCTACCTTGTTTTCTTAGATGAATTTGAGTACTTGAACTGAAAAATAATTCTGTCAAAAAATGGCTGTAAGTTTACTACTCCAAAATAATTCTGGTTATTCTCTGTTGAACTCTTGCATCAGCATTCTATTTTATGAGATACCCTGGAGGTAAACCAAAGGAGCAAAAGAAAATCTACGGACTGAGTGGACATTTGGTGCAGTGGTTAAGACAGTGCTGGGGATGCCTGCATCCCATATTGGAATGCCTGGGTTTGAGTTCCAGATCCATTCCTAATTCCAACTTGTGTGTACCTTGAGAGGCAGCAAGTGATGGCTCAAGTACTTGGGTCACTAATACCCATGTGGGAGACCTGGATTAAGTTCCCAGCTCCCAGTTTTGGACTGGTCCAGCCCTGCCTATTTTGAGCATTTGGGCAGTGAACCAGCAGACCTCTGTCTCTTGCCTTTCAAATAAATTTTTAAAAATTTTTTCATAAAATTTTTTAAAAGTTTTAAAAAAAAGATAGTTTTGGCCGGCGCCGCAGCTCACTAGGCTAATCCTCCACCTTGCGGCGCCGGCACACCGGGTTCTAGTCCCGGTCGGGGCACCGATCCTGTCCCGGTTGCCCCTCTTCCAGGCCAGCTCTCTGCTGTGGCCCGGGAGTGCAGTGGAGGATGGCCCAAGTCCTTGGGCCCTGCACCCTATGGGAGACCAGGAGAAGCACCTGGCTCCTGCCATCGGAACAGCGCGGTGCGCCGGCCGCAGCGTGCTACCGTGGCGGCCATTGGAGGGTGAAGCAACGGCAAAAGGAAGACCTTTCTCTCTGTCTCTCTCTCTCACTATCCACTCTGCCTGTCAAAAAAAAAAAAAACAAAAAACAAAAAACAAAAAAAAGATAGTTTTTAGGGTTAATAGGTCCTGAGAATAGCTTTATCTTAATCTGTATCTAGTTTTATCTTAAGACTTTTAGTATTAATGTGTTATACGTAGATTTGCCACTTAATGCAATATCTTTTCTAGTGAAATATCTCAATATTTTCACAGGTATCAATCAGCCCTCCTGCCAGAGAAAGGAAACATCTTAACTTACTGGATTAGAATTTCAAAACCTGTCTTTAGAAAAATGGTATTTCCCATTTTGCTCCAGACTGTGTTTGCAGCATACCTTGGGTCTAGACAATATAAACTACTTATAAAGGCCCTTCAGTTACCTGAACCTGGCTTAAAATTTCATTGATTTTAAGCAAATATATGTACAAAAATAAAATGGTAAAAATAACCTATACCTAGATTATGAATACATGTAACTGTCATTTATCATGTGAAGTACAATTTTGGAACTTAACGAAAGATTACACAAAGCAACAAAAGGCTGAATGAACTCCAATAAAGGCTATCAACTTAAAGAGCATAACTTATCTAGTTTGCCCATATTTGTCTCTTGCACATTGTTCACTCCACTCTTTAACATTAGACACAAAATTTGAAAAAGTAACCGTATGGTAATTTCACTGAAGACTCATAAAGCCAAACAGGAATGCATACACACACACACACACACACTACACACATTGCAAAAGTTACTTATACTTCATTTTCTCAACTGAAAGTGTCCCCATAGGTAATATTAATCTTTAGAGCATATTTAGCAATCTTAAAAAAAGGAGCAATCCCAATCTATATCCTTGGAAAGTTGTATTTCTAGAAAATTTAAGCAGTGTATATTTCATGCATCTATGTATTGTGGGATGGCTTCAGAATTAAAACATGAGCCTCTGGGGCAAGTACTGTGGTACAACAGATTATGCCACTGCTTGTGACACCCAAATCCCATATCCAAGTGCCAACCTTCGTCAGGCTGCTCTACTGTTGATCCAGCTCCCCGCAAATATGCCTGAAGAGGCAGTGGAAGATGGTCCAAGTACTTGGGCCCCTGCCCCTCATGTAGGAGATCAAGATGAACTTTCTGGCTGTTGGCTTTGGCCCAGCCTCGACCTAGCTTTTTTACCCATATGGGAGAGAGCAAGGGATAAAAGATCTCCGTCTCTCCTTCTCTGCCTTTCAAATAAACAATTTTTTTTAAGTGGAACCTCTTCAAAGTACAGGACTGAGTAAATTAGTTTCTCTGGCCCTTAATTTACTCATCATTAATTTTGCTCAGGGTTGATGCTACATGAACTATTACAGATAAACTGCCTAACATAACTCTTGATATATCAGGCAATCAATCACATTTTTCCTATCCTGTTGGTTCTGCTTCCTGAAATATCCTGATTCAATTCCTGAGATCACTTAAATTTTGAAGTGTTACTCTTCTAAGACTTCTCATCCTAGTTCTTTAAACTCTTTTTTATGACAGCATCTGAATCAGCATTGTCCAACAGAACTTTCTGTGATGATGGAAATGTTTTACTTACACACTGCCATATGTTGAATGCTTGAAAAGCAGCTTTAGCCAGATGACTTTTAAGTTTTAATCAATTAAAAAAATTTTAGCCACATGTATATTAGCAGCTACCTTAATAGACAATACAGGTCTAGACCAGCACTTTCACATAAAGGAGAGCAATCACTAATGTACCAAGCAAACAGATCATATATATTCATGAGCATCTTAAATATTCCTTCCAAATATAGTGATTTATCTGTGTGAAACAATCCCATGCTACTAAAAATATATAAAAATGCATTTGAAAAAGGAAGCTTTGTGAATCAAACGGGTTTTTCAGCCTCTGCTTAAAGAAAATAAGGCAATGTAGCCAAAGATTTAAAATTCTAGTGAAATTAACTAAATATTTTTAATTTTTTAGAAAACAAAGGTGGTCTCTCAACAACCTTATAAAATGTACTCTCTATTAAGATAGGAAATGATCTTCAGTTTAAGGCAAAAGAATCTATATGCACAGGAGATTAAAAGAAAGTATACTGTGGATATTGCAAGGGCTAGAGTTACAAATGAGTTTTTTCAATCTTGATTCTTTCCTGGATTTCCCAAGTTTTTTGAAAATTTTGCAACTTAAGGGAAGAGAAGAAAACATCTGAGGGGGCTTCCAGAAGTTCCTGGAAACTAAGCACTACGGTTTAATTCCATTTTTCACAATTTTTTTTGAAGCCTCCTCATATATATAAAACTTAAAAGATATGGTAGGGGGGAACCCTCCTTATTTTCAAGCAGAAATATCAAGCCCTCCAATCCAAATTTACCGGCACTGTCACTCATATTCAAAGCAGTTTCCCTTATCACTGAAAACAGTAATGAATTCCTAATTTCAAATCCAAATTAATAGACTCCTTAAGAATACAAAATAGTACAATCAAAACAATTCAAAACCCACTGATATTGTTGTTTAATACTTGAGTACAAAATGTTTTCCTAATATCTTAAATATTCCCAGAATATTTACTTCTTCACATAATACTATCTATAAATAGGCTGAAGAGTTTCTAACAGTTTCTGTAATCAAAAAGTCACATCTGTCCTCTGTACATACTTCTTGAATCATCTTTTCCAATTAGCAGAAATAGGTGACATAAGCAATAAATTATGCTAAGTCTGCTACTTCAACTCTAACTAAAGTTTTTGGTCTGTGGGCAGGTCTATGATTTGAACTTTCTGTAATCTACATTATGATTCAGAGATAAGACCTAAAGAACACTACCTCAATCAGTAAGGAAAGTAAGTTTTTGATATTTCAGTCCAAACACAGTAGACAACCTACTAAAAATCTGTCCTACAACTCACTTTGTAGTTAATTTGACTTAAAAAAAAAAAAAAATGGGAGGTGGGGGAGGGCTCATACTTAAGATATCAGTCTACTTTTTAAACTCCAAATTATAGTACACTAAGAGCCAGAGGGTTCTAGGACATTAACATCAGTGGATATACAGGGAAGATACAGAATCTGGAGGTACATTCTAAAGTTGCTGGACTCCTAATAAAATTCATATCACTACATAAACAGAACTACACAATATACAAAACTACTGACTAGATTTTTAAGTTCATTCATTGTGAAAACTGAGCTAAGTATTTTCAACAACAGAAAGTATAGGGTAACAGAGGGACATCTGGCCTAGCAGTTAATGTGCCTGTGCCCCCATCAAAGTGTCTGGATTTATTTGATGCCTGGCTGTGGCTCCTGATTCCAATTTCCTGGCATTGTAAACCTTGGAAAGTATCAGTGATGGCTCAAGTATTTGGGTCCTGGGTCCCTGCCACTGACATGGGAGACCTGGATTGAGTTCCTGACTCCTGCCTTCACCTCTGGCCCAGTCTTGGCCATTGCAGGCATATGAGGGAGTAAACCAGCTGATAGATGGGAGCTCTCCTGTCTCTCGATGGTCAAACAAAGCACTCTGCATGATTTTAAAGGAAGCGCTTTGATCCCTAGCTTACATGGTAATTAAAGGAGAAAAATAGCAAAAATATTCTGGGGGAAAAAATATTAAAACATTTTACTAACCAACTTTCATCAATCATCAGATTATTTAGCTGAAAAACCTGACTAAAATTGGTGTGGCCCTTAACTACACCTTCAAAATCCTGAATTAGGCAATCACATATTAAAAAGATAATTACTCATCAACATTGGTAATCAAAATAGTAGTCATAGTCAACAAACAGTGTTAGTACTTAAACTTGGTTGTGCAATTACAACCAGCTAGACTGTAACAGCATTAACCACAAACATGTAAATAGCCAGCAGGAAGGCTCTTTGCTGCCTGGCTTCACAGGCACTGAATACATGAGTGGATTTAGAAAGATCTGAATGCCAAATAAAAACCAACTATACAATCATTATAAATAAGAGCCTATCTCCTATCCCCTCCCTCGTCTATATCTGCACTCTTCCCAACTGAATCAGTAAGATAAAATGACAGTCTAGACCAGGTGAAATACGTTAACACAATCCAATGAAAATGAAATAAAACAATCCAGAGTTTTGAGTGTTTTTTTACACTTGTAATAAACTGGAAAAAGTATTTCAATTAAGTAAACAACCATATGCCACGAAAAAAGAAACTCGCATCATCCAGAATACTAAAGCCCTTACATAACTCTAGATAAATTTTAATAAACAGTAGAAACTAGTATACCATTCATTAGAAACCGCAAAATATTTTTTTTAAGAAAAGTATCAAGTACTCAAAGAAAGCTCAAGAAGCCAAAATCTCAGAATCCACACATCCTGGTATTACCTAATTTTCAATTAACTACCCAGACATTTAATCATCATCAACTTTTTGAGATTACAGACAATTCAATGCATCTATTTTAAAAGACTATGAAGGACTTTACATTAACCTTTATATTCTACTCAGCAAGGTGTCTGTACTCCAAATAAGCTCTCATGTTCCAGGAAAGAAATACAAACTCATGATATGCCTTGTGATCACTGATGGCCTGTTTATGTAATTCTAGTCCACTAAATATAATACATAGAATATGCTCTTGATTATGTAAAGAAACTAGTATTTCTTGATGAGATACTCTAATTCTCTTCTCCAATGGTTACAATTTTTTAAAGGTATGCAAAGAAGTGAGTATCACTCCCATGAAAGACAAAAAAAAAAGTCTAATTCTGTTCCAAAATTAACTTAGTCTCATGTCTCATGTATTTCTATTAAGTCTTTCAAGAATTCCAGAGAATCTTTTCATAGCTCCATTTCTGGAAAGTAAAATCAGTATAGAAGTAATTTGGGAACTTGAAAATGGCATTCTTTTTTTTTTTTTTCAGCAGATGCCAAATTTTTGACCGACATGGCTCCCACAATTACTTTGTTACCATCAGTCCAGTCAGTTAACAGGTTGTAGGAAAAGATTCGTTTTTGCAGACACTGCTAAGCTGTTTAAAGAGAAGAGAGAGAGATTAATTTAGTGATCACAAAATGCACAAATATTTAAAATATTTTGAACACTTTTGTTGGATTATATCAGAGGTGTGGCTACATTTTTTTTTTTAACAAACGTGGACTTTTTAGGTAAGTCTGGTCAAGGAAGTACAGAAATAGTAAGTCAAGATGATAGAAATGGTAGGTCAATATGTGTTAGTTCAATTAATGTATGAATTCCTGCCACCATCAGAAGACAAATATTAAAAAGCAGCTACTTTAGTCCAGTTCTGTATAATTTTACCATTGAGGCACAATTAGGGGAAAAAAAAACACCAAAAAGGTCCCCCAATACTAAATTGTTTTTAACCATTACAATAAATAAAGCCAAATCTGAAAATTTCAAAAGCAATCCACTTTATATTCCAGAAATCTCCTTTATCCAAATATTAATCATTCAAAACACAATTTTCTAAAAATAGTAAGACAACAGTTTCATATTAATCATAACTTTTAATTAACAAGTAGTGAATAGGACACTTTAAGATATTATTTACTACATACTGAAATAAACACATCTGTTGTAAATTCAAAAACTCAAACATTTACAGTAAAATGTGCTTACACATAAATTTATTTAAAGCCCCTGTTAAATAGGTCCTAAATACATGCAATTACCGTGTAAAAACAAGACCATGAGTTGATGTAAAAAATGACAAAATCACTAAGTCACCAAAACTAGAAAAAAAATAATGAAATGGAAACTAAGAAAAGACAGTTAATAAAACATAAGGAACCTAACAAAGCAGCTTTAAAAATAGGTCATACTAATCTTTCCATTTTCAAAAGTTCTTAATCAAGTAATTCCAAAACTGCCATTTATAAAATGACAATCTAAAAATCTACACTTAGAATTTCAAAACATCTCAATTCAGAAAGTTTTGACTACTGTTTCTTCCCAGCCCCAAACTTCAAATGCAGGAAAAGCACTGACATTAGGAAGAAAATATTCCAAGGGAATGATATAATTTTTAGAAAAACGAACTTACTGCTTCCAGAACCTTTTGATTAAGACCCACAGTCAGCATTAACAACAATCATTTTTCCTATTTTCATCCATTATTTTCCAATGTCATGTTAGAGATGAATAAATTCTTTGAGCCCATAACTGAAAGATCAACAAACCTGGTTTTATTATGACACCAATATTTTTGTCATTGGTACTGCACAAAATTATATACAAAGAAATATATACAAAATGTTCAAGTATTAGTTAAATTTCAATTCAAGGCTTCTGTTTCAAAAAGCTACATTTAACATATTTCATAAAGATAGCACAAATTAGTCATTTCAAATAATTTTCCAACTACTTTTGGTTTATATATATATATGTATATATATTATTCAGTAGGCACTAAAAATCCATGCAGCTGCATTGTGAGGGGCTTGCTCCTGCCCTTAGGTATAAGCAGGTTCATCACTCCAGGTTGTGAGTTTAGCTACTACCCATTCATGCTCAAGTGCAGTAGATGATTTTACAGAATATGCTGTGATGCACTGGAAACCAGAGACCAATTTAGGTCTCAAATCTAGCAACAAATCATTTACATTGTGCAAGAACAAGGATTCCATTTTCATAACCAAATAACAACAAAATAAAAACATTTCATAATATAACTTACATCTTTGGACTGCTGGAAAATACTTTTTAATTATGAACATTTTAAAAACAAAAGACAGCAGAAGCCCTGATATTACCTCTTTTTCCTCATTTCTTATACTACCTTTTAAAATAAAGCAGGAAATGTGGCCAGCAGCTGGTCCCGTCTCTTCTGCCCCAACAGCTGTATCCACTTTAGCACAAAGAAAAACAAGGATGCTAAATACGTATATACTTTATCAAACAGTGACGTTTCACAAAGAATTTAATACTTCTTACACCGAGAGACACCATAACTGAATTTATACAACTGGACAATACATAATGAAGTATTTCAAGGGAAGAATACGTCCCATCTTTGGAAAAGTAGCATCAACCATGACATTTAAGTGGCCAGAACCACTCAGTTTCAAAAATTACTTCTAAATAGGACAAATACTCTTGAAATATAAAGAGTAAGATTCTTTGTGAAGCCTCACTTTACATGTTTTCATTCACATTTCACAACCTTCAATATCTAATCATACATACATAAATTTAACCTAAAATTGTAATACAACATAAAATAAGTGTTTTCAACAATTTATTCATGATCAGTGATAGGGTAAATCACTGTGCTGGTCCTCAAGGAAACATTTCATTAACCATTCTTAGTCTTTCCCCAGTTAACTAAAACACAGGAAGGAATCTTATATGCATGTTAATTTCCAACTTCTCTAATGGAGAGATATTAAAATGTTCTTTTCAGTAGGCTGAATTTCTGCATCTTCTACTGAAAACCAAAAAGGCATTCTTGAATATTTAAAAGATTTCTGTCATCTCCAGCAAAATAACTATCACATATATGCATGCCCCAAATACTTATTTGTCAACCTCTGAAAAGTTGCATTAAAATTGGAATTCCAATTTGCACCTTGTACAACTCGGAACTTCCATTCAACTTCACCTGTTTCACTGTCTCCAAACTGTATCTCTATAAGCAGGTTTCAGTGTACAGTTGGAACCGATGTCATCCAAGGCCATGTCCACACTGGGGACAGAAGAGCTAGGTACACGCAAGTCTGAACAAGGGGACACATTAACAGCTATTTCAACCAGAAGAAGCATCTTAAATACATTATTGACCAGCACAAGTCTGTTTCCAGGGTGGACAGGGCCCAAATTAGATTCCCCTCCCACCTTCCAAAAAAGAAAAAACAAAAAGATCACACACACACAAATTGAGATGTTGCCCATTAAAGTAGACTAAGCAGCAGAGCATGAGCGTTACGTGAAGAGATGGATCCTTACCAGGTTGTGAGGCGGGAACGACTGTTCTGTAACCCCTACAACGGAGCCTGGCAGGAAGGAAATCACCTAAAAAAGAAACTGTCAGAGAGATTTAATAGTCACAGGTTATCATTAGGAGTTGGTTACAGTGTCACATTCATGCTTTTAGCTAAACACTTAAAGACTCAATATTACTTTTTTTCCTCCTCTGAAATGTGTCCAGTGAAGATGTCCCACTAAGGTGTTTTACATGGAGTAAGGGAGTTGAAAGGGGTAAACGCGGATAAAGAGCAGATTACTTGACCCTACATTTTAAGAGACGACGACGCCTTCCGAGCGCACGCCGAGCAGAACTCCACCGACACCTTATCCTTGTCCACATGAAGACACACTCCTCCCGCTGAGTCGTCCTCTTCCAGCACGTCCTGCTGCTGCTTTCCCACGGGCAACGCGTAGTCGTGGTCACCGGCGGGCGAGTCTCTGAAGAGCGAGGTGGTCAGCCGCAGTCCCACGCCGCTCAGCCGGCTCAGCAAGCGAGCCAGTCCAGTCTCGTTGGCCAAGACGGCCCGTAGGTAGCGACTCTCCTCCTGCAGTGCCTGCACGCGTTTGCTCAGCTCCCGATTCTCGGCCCGCAGCTCCTGGTTCTCGGCTGCCAGACCGCGGACTCGACTCTCCAGCCCCATCACGTACTCCTTCTTCTTCAGCCGATTTAGACGGGCAGCGGCCGCCGCCGCCTTCCGGGGACTCTTTGTCGCCGCCTGGTTGTTGTCGTTGCCGCTGCCGCCACCACTGCCGCCGCCGCCTCCGCCTCCCGGGGACTTTCTCCGCCTCTTTTCGCCGCCGCCACTGTCACTGCTGCTGCTGCAGCCTCCGATACCGTTTAACAGCCTCTGCAGTAGGTCGGAAAAGCGCTGCATCTCAGCGGCCGCGGCCTCGTCGTCGTCGTCCCCTCTCCAAAGGCCGCCGCTATCCGAGCCTCCGCCGGACGAGGAGAGAGGCCCAGGCGAGCTGAGCCCGGGCTCCAGGTGCCAGTCCGGCTGCCGAGGGTCCAGGAGATCCGCCAGTTCCAGCCCTGACAGAAAGTCCATGTCCTCGGTCTCTTCCCCGGGGACACTGGCAATCGCTTCTTCCTCCATCTCCTCGGGGGAGGGCGCGCGGACGGCCAGGCCGCCGCGGCTCCCCCGCCCGGCCTCCAGCTCGTCAGCGTCGCCGTGCGGCTGCTGGCGGCCGGGAGATCCGGCCGCCGCCGTCTCCTCCTCCGCTGCTGCCGCCGCTGCCGCCGCTGCCGCCGCTGCCGCCACCGCCGCCCGAGTCAGGTCCGGGGGCAGCGAGCAGGTCGCAGCCGGCGCCGGGCTCTCGCTGCGGGTGGGGGAGTCGCTGCCCGACGCTGCCAGCAGCTTGGTCAGGCTATGCCTCATGGGGCCCAGCGACGGGCCAGCGTAGGCCCCGGCCCCTCAGACTGGGCCTCGCGGGCCCCAAAGGCCCCAGGCCCCAGCGCGGGCAGCCGGGGCGCCGGGCGAAACGAAATGGAAGGTAAATTTCAGTCGCCTGCCGCCTGGCTTGGCTGGTGGACCCCCCGCACCGGGGCGGGGGGCAGGAATGGAAGATGGAAGCGGCGAGGCCCGGCGATGACTCGGCCGCGCCACCCAGACAACGGCCTGGACGGAAGTCGGTCCTCCTCCAACAACCCCTCCCACCGCCTTTCGCGCGCCACCAGGCAGTGATATCGCGAGAGTTCAGGGTGCTTTGGAGTAGCAGTAATTCTGGTATTTAGTGATGTCATAGTACAGCGGCAAAATAAATAAATAAAACCTAGATTTTCACCCCCAAATAAATGTTACCCGATGCCCAGACTCAAAACTTCAGCACTTTACAAGTAACATTTTCTTCTTATATGTAACTGTTCGTAAGCAACTATGTTGGTGCTGAATCATTCCCAAATTGCAGACAGAACGCCCCACCCTACATATTCGTTTCGTATCTCTAAAAATAGATTCTCTTTCGTAATCATAATGCAGGTAACAATTCCTGAGAAGAGTACCATTCATTTACTAGTATTATTACTACACGGGACATAGTCAGATGTCCTCAGTTTCAAAATAATCTTTTGTAGCAGATACTTTCTTCTGAGCGCAGATTCAAGCAGTCAATTATTGTATTTGGTTGTTTTAGGGTTTTATTTATTTTTTCCACTTCCACTTCTCAAACTACAACTGTTCCCTCCACACTCTACTTTTTCTTAACATTGGCTTTTTGAAGAGATGAGGTCAATTACCTTGAACATTCTGGATGTGTCTTTTCATGTATTATTCCTCTGGCCCCTCAAGAGATTTGAGATTTGAAACAGTATATAATTATGCTATAATCTAGTGAAACAAAGCAATTCAAGTTTTCTTTAAAAATAAGACCAATGAAAGCATAGATGAAATAACCAGGTAAAGAATTCCAGTGGTGGAAAAGATTAATATTGAAGTAGTATGGATTCAATATCTTACATAGTTACCCAAGTTGAACTAAAAACAGATTAGGCTTCCTGGTAGTACAAATAAAAAGAGAGAAAACAAACTTTCCTTACTTTGTTCATAAATAAGGTGTGTATGAATTCTTTAATCACTTATCTACTTCATGGCTCTTAAAGGTCTCTATGGGAGTGAATATTGTGGCAGTCTCAACAATAGCTGCTTTTATAGGACTGTTTTTTTTTTTTAACTAGGAATTACTTTAATCATTTTTATTAGAAAAAAATTCCCAGACACTAAAACTTCACAACATTTCAACAACAATTCAGAGGTGTTTTCAGGAGTTGGGGATCCTAAGTACTAGGAAGAAATGTTGGTATCCTGCTTCATTACAGATGGATGGCATAGGTCATTAATGGGACACTTCTGCCAGCTAAGCCAATACCAAAACCCAGTGGAATGGTATTTCCTTCTAGAGTTAGTTTTCCTTCCTGCTGGCTCCCCTATGCCACAGAAACACCACTGCATAAAGCCAGCAGCAACTAGCCGAGGCTCCAGTCTTCCTGTTGAGCAGGAAAGGGAAGGTCACTCCTGAGTCTCCATGCTTTCCTCTTCCTCTCCCTAAGATGGTTCTTCTGTGTTCTCTTCCTCTTCATCTCCTTCATTCTTCCCTGGTGGCTTCTCATAAGTCTTTTCTGAAGCAGTCATATCACTCCGTCCCAAATAGATATTTCAGAGGCAAGATAGCTGGCATCACCCTCCTGGCTGAGGATCTCCCTAAAGGCCCCATGTGAAAGGATTCGGACCAGAGTCTGAGCTGTGTAGCAAACCATGTCCTGCTGCTCCAGGCTCACGAATGTGTGCACCCTAAAGCTGCCACTCTCACAGGGATCAGTGATATCCACTGAACCTGGAGGGAACAGTCCTGCAGCCAGAATCTGCAAGCAGTGCCTGTTGGCCACATTTAGGGCCAAAGGCTGTCTGGTAGGGTTATTCATCACAGCGTGGTGCCCAAGTAGACCAAGGATCCAGGGTGTGAGGGGCTCAAAGCCAGGAAAACGAATCCTCAAGTCCCTCAGCAGTCTGGTGAGAACTTTAACAGTGGATGGAGAAGCATTTTCCTCAAACCAGAGGGTGTGCTGGATGCTAAGGCACTCTGCAATATCTTGATATACAATGGAGTTCTGGGTCCAGTTTTCGGAGATTGGAAGGTACTGTTGTAATGAGAATCTTCACTGTAGCATCAGAAAAACTGACTTCAAAGCCCGTTTCATTGCTCAGCATAGTCAAAACTTTTGAAGGATCCTGTGCTTTCCAAAACTTTGTTCCCCAGGGCAGCAACAGCTTCCAATGTCAGCAGAAGCTTCAGTATCACCACCAGGTCAACCACATTGTATCCTGTAGTCATTGTTTCCTTTTTTAAGACCTGTCAGACTTCAATTTGCACTTCAAATGTCCCTGCAGCCACAATCAAATTGCCAATCACATTGTTTATTTTCGTTACCAGAGAAAGGATAGAGGCCTGTTTGGGCAGAATTGGGAGCAAGGTCCTGATTCCTCTTCAACAAAGCTTCACTGAAGGAATTTTCATCAGGGGCTGCCTTGACCCCAGGGAAAGCCATTTCACACAAATAGAAATCAAATGGGATATGTGGCACAAAGGGCCTGATCCCTCCGCCCAGGCCACCTCTGGAACCAAAGCTCCCACCGCAACCACAGCCTCTGTCACCCCTTCCCAACATTTTCGGTCAGATATCCACAATCGTCCCAGCACCTCGGTCCCCCTACATCATGGTGCCCTTAGCACCGAACAATAGGACTGTTTCTTGGAGAGACAGAAAACAAGTTCCAGAAAAGCTGGGTACTGATATACCCCAAATATCCAGTGATATGCCTGGCACAATGTAGACTTCAATAAACATTTGTTTAATGAAAGAATGATAAAGGTCTACAGTTTTGACTGAAGGAACAGCACTAAAGCTCAAGGGAACTAATGCAATTATGCAAAGGGCAAAAATGAGTATAGCCTGATATTTAGAAGAATATAGAGAAGGTTTTCTTGTCCTTCTTGACTTTTCCTTTACGAAAGACTTTGCTAAAGTAGAACAACAAACAAGACATGATAAGCACTCTAGTCTGCTTTGAGCACAAGTTTTTTATGTGGATGTTAATTCCATCTAACTGATTTTCTCCTGAGACAAAACTTAATATTATAGATTTATTTAATATACTTTTTCTTACACTAAAAAACCCTTGTTTGGATACACATGGCTTAAGACCCTCCAGTATTCATTGCTTTTCCAAGGCCACTAGCAGGGAGCTGGATCAGAACCGGCACCCATATTGGATGCCAATGTCACAGGTGGTGGCTTTTGCCTGCTACACCACAACGCCAGCTTCAGGGAGGGAAGTTTTTAAAATGTAGCCTCAGAAGAGAGAAAAACAACTGAGGCCGGAGTAAACCTCTCAGAAAACAACTCTTCCTCCTCTTTATCTTTCCTCCCTTTGCTCTTCCTTATCCTCCTCACTCTTGCCTTCTTCATAACTCTTCCATTATGTTTATAATGATCATTACATTCAAATAACACAAAGAAATGATTATAAAAATATTACCCATAATCTATTTCAGAACAACTAACATTAAAATTTTCATGTGTTTTCTCAAGAGCTTTTCTATGTACAGACATACATGGTTTTCTTTCATTTTTTGAACTTCTCTATTTGGGCATGAGTCTACTGGAGATATCTTTCATACAAATAATTAGAGATTGATGTTTTTAGCACATGTCTCTCTCTCTCTCTCTCTCTCTCTCTCCCTCCCTCTCCTTCTCTCCCTTTCTCTGTAACTCTTCCTTTCAAGTAAATAAACAAATAAATCCTTAGAAAATGAAATGAAATGTTTTTGTTGTAAAATTAGTGAAATCTTAGTAGAATGGAGAAAAAATTACTTGGGAAAGCAGAAAAACAATTCTTTCATAGAATAATCCATTCTATCGCAAAGGAGCAAGACCTCCAAAGCTCAGCTAAATACATTTTTTTTCAGAACCAGGGACATCTGGCAATCTGGCATCCACCTATCTCCCCTCTCTCTCTCTCTCTCTGCCTCTCCTCTCTCTGTGTAACTCTTTCAAGTAAATAAATAAATCTTAAAAAAAGAGAAAAGTCTTATTTCCTAAACAATGTGAATATTTTCCTGTTGCTTTGGTACTTCTTTGTTTCTGTTTTTATTTGACTAAGAGTTTTTTTTTTTTTCCTTTCACAACACAAATAGTTATTTATTTCATTTAGATCCAAATGGAACTCATCTGGTATAAAATGTGAGGTAGAAATATAACTTTTCGGGGCCCACAATGTGGCGTAGCGGGTAAGGCCATCGCCTGCAGCACCGGCATCCCATATGGGCACCGGTTTGAGTCCTGGCTGCACCATTTCCAATCCAGCTCTCTGCCATGGCCTGGGGAAAGCAATAGAAGATGGCCCAAGTCCTTGGGCTCCTACACCCACATGGGAGACCCAGAAGAAGCTTCTGGCTCTTGGCTTCAGATCAGTGCAGCTCTCCTGCCGTTGCTGCCTCCTGGGGCAGATCGAAGACCTTTCCCTCTCTCTGCCTCTGCCTTTGCCTCTCTGTAACTGTGCCTTTCAAATAAATAAATAAATCTTTAAAAAAACTTTTCAAAAAGTTATCTGCCGGGCAGGCGCCGTGGCTCACTAGGTTAATCCTCCGCCTGCGGCACCAGCATCCCATATGGGTGCTGGGTTCTAGTCCTAGTTGCTCCTCTTCCAGTCCAGCTCCCTGCTGTGGCTCCGGGGAAGGCAGTGGAGGATGGCCCAAGTGCTTGGGTCCCTACACCTGCATGGGAGACCAGGAAGAAGCACCTGGCTCCTGGCTTCGGATCGGTGCAGCACCAGCTGTGGCAGCCATTTGGGGAGTAAACCAAGGGAAGGAAGACCTTGTTCTCTGTCTCTCTCTCTCTCACTGTCTATAACTCTACCTGTCAAATAAATTTAAAAAAAAAAGTTATCTGCCTCAGAACAATTTCTTGTCCCATTGATTTCTAGATTTATATGTCATATATTAAATTCTTACACACTTGAACCATTTGATGATTTCTATTGATCAGTCAAATTTCTGGAAATAAAATAATTCCACTTTTGTTATAGCATTAATTTTTAAAAATTAGTTATGTATTTAAATATTTGTATTTATTTATTTGAAAGGCAGAGTAACAGAGAGACAGCTCTACAACAACTGGAGCTGGGACAGGCTGAATCCAGGAACCAGGAACTACATCCAGATCTCCCACATGAGTAGCAGGAACTCAAGTACTTAAGCCACCATCTGCTGCCTTTCCGGGTGCCTTAGTAGGGAACTGGATCAGAAGCAGAGTAGCCAGGAATCCAACAGGCACTCCTTTGTGGGATGCCAAAGTCAAGCATTGGCTTAACCAGCTACACCAAAACAACCTCCCCCTCCCACAATTATTTAAAAGGCAGTGAGAAAGAGAGGGGGAGAGACATTCTTTCCACTGGTTCATTCTTCAGATGCCCACAAGAGAAGGGGCTGGACCAAGCCAAAGCTAGTAGTCTAGAATTCAATCTGGGTCTCCCACATGGGTAGCAAGGACCCAATTACTTGAGCCATCATTACTGCCCCAGAGTCTCCATTAGCAGGAAGCTGGAATCAGGAGCTGCAGCCAGAACTCAAACCCAGGCCCCTCCATATGGGAGAAAAATTCAATGTCTCCAAGAATGTGCAAGAACTAACCTCAATAAAGCCATCATGTATTCAGTCATGCTACACATTTACCTACCACCACCCCCACCCACCAGACACACAGGGTCACCTTTGAACTATATCTTATTTTTGATATTGTACATATGAACAAGGTTTTTAACATTGAACAATGAACAAGGTTGATAAGGTTCTCATTCAGCAGGCATTATAGTGATAGAAACAACAAATAAATAAGAAAATATTAACCAACAAAATGATTGAAAAATGAATCTATAACTATTTTCAATTGAATGGTCAATGAACTATTTCCTGAGGAGATAAGATTTAAGCTGAAATGTGAATAATGTGTTAAGAAATAAAGACAAAATGGTTGAAGAGCCTAGGCAAAAAGAAAGATCAAGAGACTGGCCCTGTAGCATAGTGGGTAAAGCCACTGCCTGCAGTGCTGGCATCCCATATGGGTGCCAATTCTAGTCCTGGCTGCTCCACTTCAGATCCAGCTCTCTGCAATGGCCTGGAAAAGCAGTAAAAGATGGCCCAGGTCCTCGGGCACTTACACTCATGTGGGAGACCCAGAAGGAGCTCCAGGCTCCTGGCTTTGGATCAGCCCAGCTCTGGCCATTTGGGGAGTAAACCAGCAAATGGAAGATAACTCTCTCTCTCTCTCTCTCTCTTTGCTTCTGCCTCTCTGAAACTCTGCCTTTCAAATAAATATATGAATCTTTAAAAATAAAATCAAATGAAATTTCTTGGTATAGTGCTATCTGCAGCTTAATAAACTACATGTTTATAAATACACAAGCATTTCACTGGATCTGAAGAAAAATCCTGAAAGTTTCTAGCAAGAAAGTAACACAAGGGGGGCTGGCGCTGTGGCGCAGTGAGTTAATCCTCCGCCTGCGGCGCCAGCATCCCATATGGGCGCCGGTTCTATTCCTGGCTGCTTCTCTTCCAATCCAGCTCTCTGCTGTGGCCTGGGAAAGCAGTACAAGATGGCCCAAGTCCCTGGGGGAGACTGGGGAGAAGCACCTGCCTCCTGGCTTCAGATGGGCCACTGGGGAGTGAACCAATGGACGGAAGACCTCTCTGTTTCTCCCTCTCACTGTCTGTAACTCTACCTCTCAAATAAATAAATAAAATCTTTTAAAAAAAAAAGTAACACAAAATGAAAATTAAGATGTCAAAGTCATTGATATTTTGTTTCCATTTCTCATGCTGAACCCTTTCCCTCCCCATCAAATGCTAAATTCTTTTACTGTAAAAATTCCAAACACAGGTGTAGGATGTCAATTCATCCCTTATATACATGTACATAAATTTTTCAGTTGGGGCACCAGGATAAAATGTCCAATAGTGTGGATATCTTGATAGATTAGGAGAAAAGGCCATTGAGCTGTGTTAGGAAGAGGATAGGAGTTGTTACTGATTGAATGTGTCCCCACAAAATGATCTTCTGAAGTCATAGTCCCCAGTACCTCAGAAAGTTATCTTATTTGGAAATCTGGTTTTTACAGAGATAATGAAGTTAAAATGAGTTATTAGGGTGAACTAATCCAACATGACTGGGGTCTTTATAAAACAAGGGAATCTGGACACAGAGACAACAAAGATAGTGTGAGAACACATTGGGAGCAGACATTTCTATGAGTAGAATGATGGATCTACAAGTAAAGGAATGCCAAGAACTGCCAGCAAACACCAGAACCTAGAAGAGGCAAGGAATGATTCTCACCTAAAGCCAGCAGAACCAACCGGCCTGGTTGACACATTGATTTCTGACTTCCAGCATCTAGAGCCCTGACAATAAGTTTCTGTTGTTTTAAGAGGCCAACTTTTTGATATTCTGTCATAACAGTCATAACAGCCATAACAGTTGAGGGAGTTGAAGAGAGGCTGACTAAATACATGCAGGATCTAGCTCAACTGCCAGAAACAAGCTCTTCTAATCAGGTAGAAATGCAATACCAGACATTAACAATTTACAAAGTCCTTGGAAAAAATGAAGGAGTGGCCGAAGGGTGGGTGATCCAGAGAGCCTCCGTACAACATTACAAAACAGGTCTGACAGGGAGTTGCTGTCTCGGTTCCAATTGAGAAAATGGTAAACTAGAATGTCGTCTTCAAGAACACTCCATTTCACTTGGGACTGAGAGATCAGGAAAATCGCTGCTTCTGTCAAACTCCCAGTGTCAAATATTATCTATTGCTCCTTAACAAATTCCAGAAAACTTAAAAACAATAAATATTGTTGTGGCTTAAAACAACAATGGGTGTTTGTTATCTCTCACATTTTCTATTAGCTAGAAATTTCTAGGTGGTTTGGTTAGGCAGTTCTGGCTGGGAATTCTCATGGGGTTGACTCGGAGCTTTGGCTTGGGTTGCAGCCATCTGAACCCTTGGCTGGGGTTAAATGATCCACATCCAAGGTGGCTTCCTCCCATATCTGATAGTTTGGTCCTGGGTTGAGGCTTCAGTTCCTCTCCCATGTGGGCTTTTCCACAGAACTGTGGGAGTATCTACATTACATGATGGCTATCTTTGCTGAGAGTGAATGATCCAAGAGATCAAGGAAAAAGCAGCAAAGCCTCTTAACTTAGCTTAAAAAGTCCCTTGTGTAGTTTTCTGTTGGTCAAATGAATTCAACTTTATTCAGAGTGGAAGAGGACTACAAAAGGATGTGAATACTAGGAGACAAGCATCATGAAGTACAATGGGGAAGTGGGAGGGCTAGCTACCACAACCTATAAAGCCAGTGAATAAACACTAGGATGCTGCTACAGAAAAGTTTAGTGTCTCCAAGAATGTCCTTGACAGCAACACTAGCCAAAGGAGGGAGAAAAGGACAACTGCTTCATTTACACTTTTCAAATGTAGCTGCGAAGAAGTATCACAAATATGGCCTACTTTTTTGTTCTTTTGTTTTGGCTTTTAGTAAAGTTTCTGCAAAAACAAGAAATCACATAAAAATGGTCATTGAGATACAGCATGAGTACCATTCAGATCCTCCACAAAGATCATGACACAGAAAGCAAATTTTCTCTCCCATCTGGAATCCATCTCTCCTCCAAGGAATCCTTTGATTTAGTAGAAATCATTTTTAGAGGCCCCAGGGACATAGGGTTGCTCATTGTACTAGACTATCTTTGCTTTTAGGTCTTGCAGTTGACAGAACTAGACAATGTGCATTTTTTAAAAGACAAACTATCATACGTTTAGGTTTTCTTTTTTTCCTTGAGAAGCAGGGAGGGAGGATGGGAGGGAGGGAGGGAAAGAGAAAGAGAGGGAGGGAGGAGGGAGGGAGAGCGAGCTAGTGCTCCTACCCACTGGTTCACTAATCAAATGCCCACAATGGCCAAGATCACACCAAGGCTGAAGCAGGGAGCTGGGAATTCAGGGAATTCAATCCAGGTCTTCTGTGTCAGTGGCAGGGATCTAACTACTTGGGGCATCACTTGCTGACTCTCAGAGTCTGCAGTAGCAAGAAGCTGGAAGCTGGCTCTGGGTCCTAAACCCAGGGACTCTAATATGGGACACACACATCCTAATTGGTGTCTTTTTTTTTTTTTTAAGATTTATTTATTTTACTTGAAAGTCAGAGTTACACAGAGAGAGAAGGAGAGGCAGAGAGAGAGAGAGAGAGAGAGAGAGAGGGAGAGAGAGAGAGAGAGGTCTTCTATCTGATGGTTCATTCCTCAATTGACCACAACGGCCGGAGCTGAGCTGATCTGAAGCCAGGAACCAGGAGCCAGGAGCTTCTTCCGGATCTCCCATGCAGGTGCAGGGGCCCAAGGACTTGGGCCATCTTCTACTGCTTTCCCAGGCCATAGCAGGGAGCTGGATCAGGAGCGGAGCAGCCAGGACTTGAACTGGCACCCATTAAGGGATGCTGGCACTGCAGGCGGCAGTGCTACACCACAGCACCAGCCCCAGTTGGTGTCTTTTTTTTTTTTTTAAAAAGATTTATTTATTTATCTGAAAGTCAGAATTATACAGACAGAGGGAGAGACAGAGAAAGAGGTCTTTCATCTTCTGGTTCACTCCCTAAATGGCCACAATGGCCGGGGGTGGGCCAGGCAGAAGCCAGGAGCCAGGAGCCAGGAGCTTCCTCCAGGTCTCCCACCAATGGGTTCAGGGCCCCAAGCACTTGGGCCACCTTCTGCTGATTTCCCAGGAGCATTTGCAGAGAGCTGGATCTGAAGTGGAGCAGCCAGGACTCACATTGGAGCCTATATGGGATCCTGGTGTTGCAGACAGCAGCTTACCTTGCTGTGACACTGCGCCAGTCACTCTAAATGTCTTAACCACTAGGCCAAACATCTGTCACTGTCATGAATTTAGACATTTTTTTCCTGAATTTGCAGAATTTAACACTAAATAATTTTTTATTTAGCTATTTTAATATTTGCATTTAAATATTTTAAAATTTGTCTCTATCAACATTACCATAACTAGTTTTTGCTTGTCTGTCACTCACTATGTTTCAGCATAATACACATATTACAACTAGCAATAGGACTAATTAGTGAAATTTACTAAGATTTCTTTACAGTCCTATGTATCTTTGGGATACATTCCACTAAGGACATTCATTGAAAATACTGTTTTCTGGGGCCAGCGCCATGGCTCACTTGGTTAATCCTCCGCCTGCGGCACCAGCATCCATATGAGCACCGGGTTATAGTTCCAGTTGCTCCTCTTCCAGTCCAGCTCTCTGCTGTGGCCCCAGGGAAGGCAGTGGAGGATGGCCCAAGTGCTTGGGCCCCTACACCTGCATGGGAGACCAGGAAGAAGCACCTGGCTCCTGGCTTCGGATCAGCACAGCGCTGGCTGTGGCGGCCATTTGGGGAGTGAACCAAGGGAAGGAAGACCTTTCTCTCTGTTTCTCTCTCTCACTGTCTAACTCTACCTGTCAAATAAAAAGAAAAAATACTGTTTTCTAAAATCTTTTGGAAAGGGACTGGTAATGTGGCATGGTAGGCTAAGCCTCCGCCTGCGAAGCCAGCATACATATGGGCACCAGTTTGTGTCCTGGCTGTTCCACCTCTGATCCAGCTTCCTGCTAATGGCTTGGGAAAGACAGCAGAGGATGGCCCAAGTGTTGGGCCCCTGCCACCTTGTGGGAGACCATATGAAACTTCTAGCTCCTGGCTTTGGCCTGGATCAGCACTAGCCTTTGCAGCCCTCTGGGCAGTGAACCAGCAGATGGAAGTTCTCTCCTCTTCTCTCTCTGTAGCTCTTTTAAAATAAATAACTATATCTTTAAAAAACTAAATAAAATAAAATCACTTGGATAGTTCTTTCCTCTGTAAAGTTAAACTATGTGAAATTCATACTATGTCCTGCATGGATTTCTTAATCACTGCAGGTTTTAGCTTCCCAGTTTCCCCTCCTCCAAGAGAATCCTTTTTAAGGTCACCAGGTAACTGATAGGATTTGAACCCAGGCAGTCTGTTGCCAACACACCCTTACACTCTTTGCACTAATATCTTAGCTAGTTTGCAGATCATTCCCATTCATCTGAGTTTCCAAAAGGCCTGGTGACAGAGTTTGAGCAGGATGGTAGCTGGGGGAGGGGAGGAATTGAGTCAGATTATGAAGGCTCAGGCTTCCAACAGAGACTTAGGTAATACGGATGTGAAGATAATGGGATTAATCGGACTATAGAATCTCTTATTTGAATCTATTGTGACTGCTTATTCTGCAACCCTGGATAGTACAGTTCCTGCAAAGGCAGTTTTCCTACCCGAGAATAAGCTGCTGTGAAGGCTTTCAAGCTACTGCACTCTCATGTTTGCCTCTTCTCTCGGACAATCCTTACACATTCTGTAGACTTTAGCTTCAATCCACTTCTAGGAAAAGATTTCCCTAATCTTTCCTTCAGTTGGTGGACCCTGCTATACACTCACATATCATCCCATTCCTCAGCATTCTTCTCACCCAGTAAAATGCAAATTCTGAGTAAATTCTCTGCCTTGCTCACACTATATTTAACACATAACAAAATGCCTGGCCAATAACAGACTCTCAGTAAATATTTGTTAGCATGGTGTGTTAAATGCGTTATTAGGATTGAGAGATCAGAATGTCTTGGTTTGCCCTGCATCTATCATCTTATGTTCATCTGTTAGTGCGAAACTAGAAACCAAAAACCAAATATCCTGACTTTATGAAAACACAAGCTCTATAAAATCTAAAATTTATACAAATATGTGAGAATGAGAGAAGCTAACACTATCAAATCTTTAAACTTGGGGGAGAAATCCTAATCATTGGATACACTCTTCAGAGTGGGAAAAGATACTGTCATTAGCCTTATGCTGTTAAACATTTGTGAAAGCAGCAGCTTCCGGCTGAATGGCCTGACCCAGATCTGTCACGCCATATTTGGCTTTATCTAAAATAAGTCTTGCCTACTCAGTGGAGAAAGAAAAATCTGCAGGCTTTTGAGTCACGCTGAAATAAGGCATACTGGGAAGTTAATCAGATATGTAGACGATTCTTTTGTTCTTGGTTTTAATTTGATCCTTTGAATAAATATGTTCACATGGTTCAACAGTCATGATATAAAATGGTACACAATGAGAAGCTTCCTTCCCACTCTTGTTCCTGACCAATTCATTTGCTATATCCCCCCATACCACTACTAAACATGTTTTGAGCATTTTTTTTTACAGTTTTACTTATGAAGATGAAAGAAATGTTTGCATTCTTATTCCCCCTTCACTTCCCTCCTGTACATTAAGATAGTATTCTACAGATATTGTTTACACCCTGTAGTGGTTTTATTTTTCATATGTATCCTGAGGATATTTCTATATCAATATACAGAACTTTCTTTTTTGTGTTGTTTTATAGTTGTCTTGTATTCCAAAGGACCATAGTTTATTTAACCCTTTCCTGATGATATGTAAGCTATTTCCAGTCTTTTACAAAGAATGATATAATGAAGAACTTTAAACAGGAAAAGGAAGCTTATTTTAGGCTATTATACACAAGAATGGATTAAAGCATTAAATGGGGATAGTCTGGGGTAGTGAAGGAAGGAGCTCCTTTGTAGAACTAGAAGCGTTATGATCAGTTGAATATGTAGCGAATGACCAGGCAGATCTATCTCAAGGGAAAATTTCTCCTTGGATTAGTTTCTTCCAAGCAGGATAAACACAAGGTTTTAGTGAGACCAGTATCTAGTAAGGGACCTCGCTGCAGAGTTCTGGGTCTTCAAATTTAATAAGATGTATTTAGTGTTTAAAAATAAGTCCAGTTTTTCCTTAGGAAGAGAGGCAATCATTAATAAAGTCACTTCTCTCAACCCTTACAAGTGTTTTAAGAGGCCAAGATTTGTGATTAAAAATTAAAAAAAAAAAGATTGCCTGATGAAGCTCTAGTAATCTAAACAGATACAGTGCAGCAAACATTGTCAGTGGCCTATACAACATCCATCTGTCTTCAGCTGGACCAGCAGAGCTGTGCCTTCGTCAGGTGGCCACTTCTATGTAGCATAGATTGGCTTCATTCCCATTCCAGGAGTGAATCCTGATTGGTCAAAATCACTTGGCAACAGGCCTTATAAAGATGCTTGGCTGAGGTATTTACATATGACCCAATTTTGCCCAATGACACTGGAAGACGAATTGTCTAGAGGAGCTGGGTAGGCTTTGGGGAGAGCAATTAGAGTCATGGTCGTCTTTTACTTTACTCGTGTGTCAAGGGATGGTTTCTCAAAGGTCAGTACAGTTCTGATCTTGCCATTTTCTGCTTCTTGGGACAAAAACCAGCCACAGCTACTTCACAGGTATCTGGGTCACTGTGGGCTGGGTAGAATAGCAGGCACCTGGGTTGGTACCCCTTCAAACAATATTCTTTAAATAATTGTGTAATTTTAGTACAGAGGAGTTGTGGAGACATAGATTTTCTATTCATACTTTGCTTACTAAAAAAAAAAAATTTGCCTTGAACTCACTCCCACTATCTGAAGCAGAGTGATTATTCTGAAAATAACAGTTTACTTTTCCTCTAGATCTCCTCTTTCCAGATTCTTTCACAATGTTTTGCAACCAGAGAAGTTCCTTGAAGCACCCTGAAAGGCTTACAATTTAGGTAACCCAAGGGATCACACTTACCATCTACCCAGTACAACTCATGCATTATTTAATTTTAGAATCTTTATTCTGCTGACTACTAAGCTACTGGGCTACTGCTTGTGGATGTTGCAGGAAAATTTCACTGCTCAGAAAGGTGTTTTATTTCATTTTTTAAATTTCTCTTTAAAAGTAGTAGTTTGGAGAGAATCAATTTACATTTTGTCGATTTGTTCCGGTGATAACCATCATTTCACAGGGCAACAGCATCTGAACTGGTTGTTCATCCCCTAATGTGGCTCTGGGTCACAGGGTACACACAAGATGATCACTGAGAGTGGAATTCAAAGTGCCATAGAGGGGCGGGCATTGGGTACAGTGGTTAAGACGCTGCTTTGGACACCTGCCTCCCATTGTTCTGCAGTTTTCTGCTAACGTGCATGCTGGGAGGCAGCAAACGATGGATCAGATACTTAGGTCCCTGCCACATACATAAGGAGGACTACACTGAGTTCCTGGCTCCCGGCTTTGGCCTGGTTCATCACCAGCAGTTGCAAGCATTTGGAAAGTAAATCAGCAGATGGAAGATTTTTGGGTCTCTCTGCCTTTCTAACAAAAATTAAAATAATTTTTAAAATATTCTTTTGAAAAATTCCACGGAGTACAGAAGAAAAAAAAACAGTGCTAAAGGTGGCTGCTTGGATGGTTGTTTGTACAGTGGGAGAAAGCGTGAGTTTTAGAGTCAGAAATCAGGTCTAATTGGTAGTGCCCAGCATAAAAGCATAAAATGAAAGTTTGGGGCCTACTGGCTTAAAAAATTAAGAGTTAACTGGGGCCAGTGCTGTGGCGTAGCAGGTAAAGCCACTGCCTGCAGTGCAGACATCCCATATGGGTGCCTGTTTGAGTCCTGGCTGCTATGGCCTCTCTGCTATGTCCTGGAAAAGCAGCAGAAGATGGCCCTAGTCCCTGGGACCCTGCACCTATGTGGGAGACCTGGAAGAAGCTGCTGGCTCCTGGCTTCTGATTGGAGAAGAACCGGCAGATGCAGCTATTTGAGGAGTGAACCAGCGGATGGAAGACTTCTCTTTCTCTCTCTCTCGCTCGCTCTCGCTCTTGCTCTCGCTCTCTCTCTGCTGCTCTGTAAATCTGCCTTTCAAATAAATAAATAAATCTTTTAAAAAAATAAAGAATTAATTACAGCAACAGGGCTCTGTGGGGGCTTTGTGTAGGTGGCACACCCATGTATTCCACTCTTCTACATGGCCTTGGGTTCAAATCAGTCATACTCTCGAGTCATTTTCCCTTGGAAAGTTGGTATGCTAGTGAAGTAAAAAGCACTTGACACATGATGGGTGCATGTTCATTTTACTTTCTTAGTCTAAGCTGTGGACTCTTTTCTTTGGTTCTCTAGGGTATCCATCTATGACCTATTCTCATTTCCCACTTTCCTTTTAAAATACTTCAAAGGGAAATATAAAATAGCCCATATCTGGTCATTTAGCATCTACAAAACAGAAATTTTATATGGTTCAGCCTCATACAAACTCCTTAGTGTGACTTTGAAGAGCTCCATCCACAGAGTCAGGCAACTCAGCCCCTTCCCTTGCACCCATGTTGTAGGGGACAAGTGTTCCTGTCCATACCCTGTGCATTCCCTAGCCCTCCACATGCACCCTTCCTTCCATAACGAAGAGTTTCCAGATTAGGGTCCCTTCTAAATCATAGTCCAGTACCCAATAAGATTCCTTATGCAAGCAGTCCTCACTCTGCTTCCACAAACTTTCACCAGTGGTGGAGGGAACCTTTGTTCTACAAAGGGTCATTTGGATATTTAAATTGAATTTCCTGTTCTGCCCATGGTTGCCTTGGCAAGGCCAGACCAAGTGATTTCCCAGGGCCTTATACTGCCCCAGTGACCAGTTGGGGCAGCACTTTGGGGTGGGTGAGCAGAGGTTGGTGCTTGTGCAGGTGTGTTTATAAGAGGATCCCTTGCATGCCATTGCATATATATGCATGGGTTCTCTTGCAGAGTTCCCCAAACCTGGGTGGGAAGAAGAGAGGGACTGGGTTTATGATCGCCCTTTGCATGTTCGTCTCTCCCAACTCTCTTCCCTCTCCAAAAATATAAGGGGCTAGCCTGACTTCCAAGGTCTTTTGTGTGCTGGCCTCAACATACTGTTCCAATTTGATCTTCTTTGACACTCTTCACTTTCTCCCAACTAATTATGATTTCCCCAAGTAATTTAGGCATTTTTTTAAAAAGCCTTCTATATAATGTTTCTCAAATCCTTCTTTTCTCCATCTGATAAAATTTGACTAGTTCGTTAAGATCCAGCTTGTATATCAACTAATATGTTAGTCATCCCTGGGAATCTTCTCCCCAGTCCCAATACTAACCCTCAGGAAGATTTGTGTGTGTGTGTGTGTGTGTGTGTGTGAGAGAGAGAGAGAGAGAGAGAGAGAGAGAGAGAGAGAGAGAGAGAAAGGTCTGGCCGCTACCGCCAGCACGCTGTGGCTGGCGTGCTGTGCTGATCTGAAGCCAGGAGCCAGGTGCTTCCTTCTGGTCTCCCATGCGGGTGCAGGCCCCAAGCACTTGGGCCATCCTCCACTGCCCTCCCGGGCCACAGCAGAGAGCTGGACTGGAAGAGACAGGGACAGATTCTGGCGCCCCAATCGGGACTAGAACCAGGCGTAACGGTGCTGCAGGCAGAGGATTAGCCAAGTGAGTAGCGGCGAAGGCCCCTTTCTGCTTATTCTTAGCATCTATCCCAGTGCCTGACGTTCAGTAGTGATAATTATCCTTCAGTGTGATATAGTCATCAAAATTCCAGCTCACCTAATAGCCAAGTGGTCTTAAATGAATTACTGAAATAGTTTCACCTTCTTTGAAATAAGAATGGATGTAATTACCTTCTTAAATAGCCCTAAAGATTAAATAAAAATAACTCACCTAAATTTCTCCAGTACAGGGACAAGTGGTATGGGTTCCACAAAGAATAACCATGATTAACTTCTATATTCTGATTCTTGGTAAGCTGTAGAAGGAATTAAGTGGGCTTTTTAAACCAGCAATATGGGTGCTATTTTGATAAGAAAAATTTGTACTTAACAGTATCATTTTAATAGAAATATGAGAAAATAGTTTTAAAACATGCTTGAACTAAGGTAACATTTGCTTGGAAATGGTTTATTAAAAAGGCACTAACTTTTAGTAAATCCAATTTGTTATGTTAGTCTTGATACTCTTGTCATCAGATGGGTGAGAAAAATACTACATCTATTTTGAGAGACACTTATATGTTTATATATCAATAACTAAATATAGAGAAATAGGGAAACAAAAAGTGTCTATCTTTAAGAACTTTAATAAATAATATATAATAACTATTGCTTTTATAACTTCCTATAAAAATGCTCTTAAGCATAAGCAAACGAGGGTCTTCAAAAAGTTCATGAAAAGTTTATGTTGTTAAGAAAACTGTATTTCAAAAAATTTTTGCATCAAAATAAATACGTTTTGAAATTCCATTTTTTTATCACTTCTCAACCTTTTGGCTAAGATCAAGCGTAAATTCCATTTTCTGTGACCTTTGTGAAGTACCTTCAGACATGTTCAACTTAGACTTTTTAAGCAAAAAGTTTTACATGAAAATATGGTAATAAAACCAATCAATATGAATTATTATAAGAACTGCACCCAGTTTGCTACGACTTGTTACTCCACATTGGAACCTTTGGTCTAGCATTATATTGTTCAGTATTAAATGAAACTACTGACATTTGCATTACTGTGCATCTAAATCTTGTCTTTATTGAGAAAACCAGGGAAATGGAATGTGATCTAAGCCTGCAGAAAAAATAAACATTGGTTGATTTGCTTGAATTTTACTATTCATACAGAATGACTATTTCAAAGTCGGCCTACTTTAGTAAAAAACTTAATGATCTTAATTTTGTTCTTCAAGATAATGCAAAATAAAATTACTCTTTTTTTTCCCTGTGAAGCATCCATTCTATTATTATGCTGTTATCTGCTTGCTTACAATCTTAACTGTGGAAGACTATTGCCTCACTCATCTAAGAAGATTAATTGTGCTAACTTTTCCACCATGTCCTATCTCGTTGCACATTTTAGACTCCGTATAATCATAGACAATGCTAATTAAAATCTTAGGCTGTACCAAGATCTCTGAGGTTGAGAATGAATAAGTAATAGAGTGGATGAGAGGCTGATAAGAAATTTAAGATTTCAAAGAAACAGATGGAAAGCTTGTATATTCTAGATAGTAGAACAGAAAATTAGCTTTACAATAGCAACAACAACATCATAGAAAGAAGCTTTTCTTTGAGTTGCCTTTTGTGCTTAAAAGTATAATAAATGGCATATCATCTTTACTCTTTTCATAAGACTAAGGCACACATATCTGAATTCTCAAACGGAGGCTAGAGAAAGCAGAAGCTTCCTTATGGAGAGAGATGACGGAGTTTGGCATTGAGTTCTCTCTCCTTGCTTAAAAGATCCAGGCTGTGCTTTTTGAAGGCTTCTGACTGCAGCCTGAGTTCTTCATAGGCCTTCTGGATCCCTTCCACTCGGCGCTGAAGTTCCCGGACTCTCAAATTGCTGTTCACCGCCACTGCCTCCTGCTCAAACCGCTCCAGCGCATGCCTCCTGGCCACATCGGCAGTCTCCAACCTCTCCTCAAGCAGGCGAATCTCCACCTGCTTGTTCTGAAGCACTTTGCCTCTCTCCATGGACAGCTGCAGCAGCTCCTCCTTCTCGCTAGCGGTGGTCTGCAGCCTGGCCTGCAGCTCCTGGCTCAGGATGCTGTGCTTCTCCTCGGCCTTGGCCATCTGCTCCAAGGCCTGCTGGTGCTGCTGCTTGAGGCTTCGCAGCTCACTGCGCAGCTGCTCTGTCTCCTTGGCATGGGCGCGCGCCTGCTGGCTCTGTAGCTCCAGCAGCTCCTTCTCCCGGGCCTGTGCCTGGCGGGCATCCTGAACACACCTCTGTTTCAGAGACTCCACCTGCTTGGTGAGATCCGTGCTCTGGGCCGTGAGCTGCAACACTTTGGCCTCCTTGTCCCTCAGAGCCTGGCTGAAGAGGCTGCTGTTCTCCAGCCTCAGTTTCTCGTTCTCCTCTTTGAGCTTCACGTTCTGATTCTTGTGCTCATCCTTGAAGCGGATCATCATCTCGTGGTTGGCCGCCAGGGTCATAAAGCGCTCCTCCAGCTTCCGGGCATGCTGGCGCTGGGCCTGCAGCTTCTCCGCCTCCTGCTCCCTCTCCTCCTCCAGCTCCTTGTTGAGCAGCTCCAGGATCTGACAGCGCTCCAGGGCCTTATCCGACCTCCGCTTCAGGATGCAGATAAGCTGGGACTGCTCGTGAATGCGGGAGCAAAGCATCGCCTTCTCGCTCTTCTCCTCCTCGGACAGGCCCCGGAGATTCGCCAAGGCTTCCCTCAGGCCGTCCAGTTCCTTAAACTCCATCTCGTCTTCCTGGTTTCTCAATTTTCCACTTTCCTGATCTAAGAGCTCCTCAGGGGGTGGGGTGTCCATCCTGAGAGCTTGCTCTTCCTGTGGCATAGGCGCCCTCCTCCACACCCACAGCTGCCCACACAGTCTTTCCCCCTCGGATTTCAAAACCCGCTGGGGGTTGCTAAGGACTCTCCAGCCGTTGGTTTTTCCAGTAAGGAGCCCTGTGATTGGTACACAGGCCTTCCGACTGTTGTGAAGTAACAGGGGAATTTGAGAGCCAATCTGCTCAGGTTACACTTGCCTTTTTAACCAATGACAGCTCTCAGCTCATAGCCCAGTCTGGTGTGAATGGCACAGACGCGAACCCCACTCAGTTTCCAGCCAGCATCAGGGAGAAACCTGACTCCATCTATTTCTGAAAGAAGTAAACAAATCCAGCGGGCCGTGACAGATTCTTCCTCCCTCTCCCACTTTGTCACGAGAATAAATGCTGTCTGTGGAAACAAATATGTGTACTCTATGAGTACAAAGTAGCACAGGTGCTCTAAGGGCCAGGACCCTAAACACTGCCAGCCTGCACCTGTAGTGTTTGGCACAGCTCTGTCCTGATATTTCAGCATAAAAACAGCAAACCTTGGAACTGACACTGTGGTGTGGTAGACTGAGCCTCAACCAGAATCCCATATGGGCACCAGTTCAAGTCCTGGCTGCTCCACTTCTGATCCAGCTCTCTGCTATGGCCTGGGAAAGCAGCAGAAGATGGCCCAAGTGCTTGGGCCCCTGAACCCACAAGGGAGGCCTGGAAGAAGTTCCTGGCTCCTGGCTTTTGATGGGCTCAGCTCTGGCTGTTGCAGCCATTTGGGGAGTGAGCCAGCAGATAGAAGACCTTTGTCTCTTCCTCTCTGCCAGCCTGCAACTCTACCTCTCAAATAAAATCTTAAAACACACAAACACACACACATACCTCAATTAATTTTATTTCCTTTAGCATTGATTGTCCCCATCTGGAAATAGATACTCTTTATTTGATAGTCAGCACTTCTATATTTTAGTCTTTAATAAAATAGAAAGAAGTTGAACAATATATATAAGATAAACATTAAAGTGAAGAAAAATGTCCAAATAAGACTTCCAATCACATACCACAGTCAATTCCACATGGGTTACTTAAATGTAAAGTAAAACGCAGTTGAAGTTTTAAAATAAAAAACTAGATGAAAATGAAGGAAGCATTGAATCTCTGAGCCAGGATGGCCCTGCTTAGCTTAAACCTTTTGTAAGAGATCAGAAAGGGAAAGCTTAACTAGGTTTCATTGAACCTCTAAAGTTATGAATAATTTTTAAAATTATGTGACCTCTGAGGTTTCTCCAGCCTCTCCTTCCCCTGGACTTGCCTTTTATTTTACTCCCTAGCCAAGTGCAACTACTGAAGATTCATTCCACAACCACCTAGGTCTTCGGCCTTGTCTGTGGGTATCTCTGCCTAGAATACCTTTTCTGGCCTTGTCTCCTGTATCATAAACTGCACATCATCTTCACTCTTGCCATAATGCTAAGGCACACATACTTGAACTTTCTCAGCTTATCATACTGAGTTAAGAGTCATCTCTTTTGTTTTGCACCTGCTCCACGTAGAATTGGCCACTCACCTGTTTTTGGTGCATCTGCTACATCCTTCTTGTAGTTCCCATGGAGTAGGTGAAAGCGTTATTGCAATTGTTGTTTACCTGCTTGCTTCTCCCATTAGACTGTGGATCATTAAGGGCAGGGACTGTGTCTGTTTCATCTTTGATGATTAGCCCAGAGCCTGGCACACTGGAGACACTCGGATAAACACGTGTTGAATAAATGTTGAAGGCAAAAAGCAAATTGAGAGAAATATCCATAATCAATATAATATACAATAATTTCAACTTTTATAAAGAGCTTGTACATATCAATAACACATTAACATATTCAAAGAGAAATGAAAATTAAATTAACAGAAAAGGGAACAGAAACAGCCAAGAATTGGACCTCAACAGTGGTCCAATGAATACTAGTTAAAGTATATATCATTTCATCCATTAAATTTGTAAAAAAAAATTCTTTTATGACTACTCAGAGTAGTAAAGGTATAGTGAGGTGGCATTCTCTTATTCTGTTGGTGATAGTCAGTTGACAGTATGTATAGAAAACTTTAAACATAAACATGTTATGTATGTTGAACTAGTAATTGTCCTTGTGGGGAGGTCTGCACTTGCAAACTAATCTGAAAGAAAACATTTTGCTTATAGCTTTTCATTGTAGTATGGGATACTTTCAAAGTTAGAAAGCTAAAAGTCCTACAAGGGGAAATGTTAAGAAAATTATGGCACATTCATATAACAGAATATTATGTAGCCAGTAGACTTTACCTTGTTTTTTTTTTTTTTAAGATTTATTTATTTATTTGAAAGTCAGAGTTACACAGAGAGAGGAGAGGCAGAGAGAGAGAGAGAGAGGTCTTCCATCTGATAGTTCACTCTCCAATTGGTTGCAACAGCCGGAGATACGCTGATTCAAAGGCAGAAGCCAGCAGTTTCTTCCTGATTTCCTACACGGGCGCAGGGACCTAAGCACTTGGGCCATCTTCCTCTGTTTTCCCAGGCCATAGTAGAGAGCTGGATCGGAAGTGGAGCAGCCAGGACTTGAACCGGTGCCCATATGGGATGCTGGCACTGCAGGCGGTGGCCTTACCTGATACACCACAGCACTGGCCCTGATCTTGTTTATAGGTAACTTTAATGGAATAGAAAATGAATGCTTTCTGTTCAAAAGATAAATGTGAAAATGCAACATACAAAATTAAAACTCAGAATGATTTTAATGTTGTAAAAACTCAAGTATACTGAAAAGAGATGACTGTTCCTGTAATCACTATTGCTGGTGGGCAGATGTAATATCTCCCAAGTTATGAAGATTAGGAGAAAGCCTGGGTGTCACTATCAATATTGGATGAATTTTTAAATGGTTCAGATTTCACTTGGAGCAAAAGAGTTCTGAAAGAAGAATTTCAGATTTTCCCTTTGGTCTCAAAGATCAGGGTCTCGTTCTAAATCCTGAATCTTCTTGTCTATGTAAGGAAAGGAAAGTTGAGGAATTTCCTAAAGTGCAATTTTAACAACTATTAAAATTATAAGATATTGAAGGGTTGTGAAAATGGGTTTCAAATACTTAAAAATGTGAACTAAACTCATTTGTAGTTTTACCTCATTTCTTTTCTGCACTTTTCCTTAAATTTCAAGCTTCATGTTGAAATGGAAATTTAAGTCAAGGCAAGTGACTGATTGGTCCTCTTCACTTAAATAAAAGGTAATACATACAGTGACAATTTTATTTCTTAACTACCGTATATGGTCTGACGTACTAAATACTTTCTTCAAATAATTTACAGTTTAGTGATTATTTTTTTATCTCCCCCTACCATTCTTTTTTCTTTGTTCAACCACTTTTTGCCCAGCTATGTTTGATCATGAAAGCTTCAGTATATACCCTTCCTAGAGATCCAAGACATAAAACAAGGCCAATGCTCTCCTGAGTGGTGACCAATGAGACCCTCAACTGGCCTTTAATTAGTCTTTAAACGTCTCTCTAGCTCTCTCTCCCTCTCTCTCTTTTGTAAAGATATATTTATTTATTTGAAAATCGAGTTACAGAGAGGCAAAGGCAGAGAGAGACAGAGAGGTCTTCCATCTTCTGGTTCACTCCCCAGATGGCTGCAATGGCCAGAGATGGGCTGATCTGAAGTCAGGAGCTTCTTTTGGGTCTCCCACATGGGTACAGGGGCCCAAGCACTTGGGTCATCTTCTACTGCTTTCCCAGGCCAAACCAGAGAGCTGGATCAGAAATGGAGCAGCTGGGACTTGAACTGGCACCCATGTGGGATGCCAGCACTGCAGGCACTGGCTTTACCAGCTACGCCACAGCACTGGCCTTCATCACTCTCTTTTTTAAAGTTACTATTCACAGACCTCTTCTATATATCCTATACAGTGTGAGCATTTGTTCACCTCTCATTGAATCCTAACAAGATTCTTGAAAGTTAGGCATTATTACCCTCTACTATTATTTAACTATTATTTATAATCTACAGGGAACAAAGAAATCAAGGCTCAGAGAAACTAAGCAAATTGCTACAGGCCACCCAAAGAATAAATGTTAAAGCCACCATTCAAATGCAAATTTTTTGTTACCAAAGCTCATGGTCTTATGTTGTATTTCATTTATTCATTTGCTCATTCATTCATTCAGCTCATATGTACTAAGAAACTATTTTGCCAAAGGTTGTAGTATCAGCTCTTAAGGGGATTATGGTTTAGTGATAGAAACAAATGATAAACAACAGCAATTCAGTGTGACAACTGCTTAAGGAATCATGAGTGAATTATACATATCACTCCTCTCAAAGAATAGAATGGAAAGAAGTGAGGGGTTGAAGACCAGTCTTAGATGGAAAGGGGAGTATTACACAGGATTATTTTGATAGATGCCTAAGTCAATCTTTCCAAGCAGATGGAAATTTGTTGGCTCAAAGAGTGAGCACTGAGGAAGCTCACAGAATCGAAGTAGGAGTGGCAGGAACTAGGTAGGACCTCAAAAACTAAAAGTGTAGATTCAAAACCACCAAGACTCTTTTATTACTCTGTCAATTTCTCAATCATGACAGGTGGCTGTGTGATTTTCTCCAATTACGGTCTGCACCAATGGCATAAGAGCAGAGTAGTTTAGCTGGATTTATGTAAAACTGGGATATGTGACAGTGCTGTGATCAAGGAGTCAGTAGGAAAGAAAGAAAAAAAATGTTGAGGACATTGGTAAGACAGCAGTTGGTTTTATAGGGGAGGGATAATGAGAGGCAATTGTTAGGTTTTTGGGGATTGGAGAACTCAACGAGTTTTAAGAATATGAGTAGATGTTATAGAATAATGAGCTAAAGGCTGAAAACAGAAGATTTTGGTTAGAGTGGGATGTTTCAATCTAGTATTTCAGAAGTAAGATAGTTCCCAGTTATAATGAGGTCAGGGGTAGGTGTGGCTGAAAGAAATGGAGAAGGTTAAGGGCATTCAAATTGAAGAAGACAAAGAACTGTGAAGCCAGGGTGTTTGGTGAACATTCAAATACTGTAAATGGGGTTGGCTCTGTGGCGCAGCGGGTTAACGCCCTGGCCTGAAGCGCCAGCATCCCATGTGGACACCGGTTCGAGACCCGGCTGCTCCACTTCTGATCCAGCTCTCTGCTATGGCCTGGGAAAACAGTAGAAGATGGCCCAAGTGCTTGGGCCCCTGCACCCATGTGGAAGACCTGGAAGAAGCTCCCGGCTTCGGATTGGTGCAGCTCTCCTGCCATTGTGGCCAACTGGAGAGAGAACCAGCAGACAGAAGACCTCTCTCTCTCTGCCTCTCCTCTCTGTGTAACTCTGACTTTCAAATAAATGAATAAATCTTTAAAAAAAAAAATGCTGTGGAGTGACGCTCTTCAATGAATGAGATGAGTTGGGGAGGCTGGTAGATGATCATAAGGAGTAGAGGAGATAATCATAATAGCAAATCTTCACTGAATGTTAATTGTCAATCATGAATACTTAATATTGATCCACTTATTTTTATCTGTAGGGTAGGTATAATTTTTTCTTTTTTTTTTACTGATAAGAAACAAAAAGAAGTTCGGTAACTTGCCCAAGGTCACACAGCTATGAAATACTTCAAATAGGATTAAAATCTAAGCCATTTTGCTCTAAAGGCCACTTAACCACAACACCTTACTCCTTGCCTGATGTAACTGAGTGGCACATGTCTCTAGAAACAGAGACACTTACAGGAAGGTAGAGGAGCAATCATTTGAAAGTTGCTCTTATCTCCTGACTGGAGTACTGGATATGGGAGATTGGCTGGAGGAAAACCAGTTCTTTTGAAACAAGTCAGCTAGAGAAGCAAAGGAAATGTTCTGCGATTGGATTGAATAGGTGAGGGCATTTGTTTTATGAAACAAACTTGTAAAATCAGTGAACGAGCCTGGGAGGAGATGAGAGAGCAATTCCGAAGCACAATAGGAATGAGAGCACAGGAGATGGCGGATATTCAGGGGCTTTTTTGGATGGTGAGTATGGGCTGACAGGAATATGCTAAGAAGTATGAGTAAGCACCCTGCAGAACATAGCTTCAGGGAGAACAGGCCTTTCTGGAAGAAGCCTCCCAGGATCATTACTGCCTGCTTAGAAGCTGCAGCAGTCATAGTGGATGGAGGAATTTAGGCCTCTCTGGAAAAAATCAGAAGTGACTCAGAAATAGTTATTTCAGGGCTGCTGTTTGCAGTGCCTTCATCCCATATGGCCGCCGATTCGAGTCCCAGCTGCTCCTCTTCCGGTCCAGCTCTCTGCTATGGTCTGAAAAAGGAGTAGAATATGGGCCCCTGCACCCACGTGGGAGACCCTGAAGAAGCTCCTGGATCCTGGCTTTGGATCAGCTCAGCTCTGGCTGTTGCGGCCGATTGAGGAGTGAACCAGTGGATGGAAGACTTCTCTGTCTCTCCTTCTCTCTCTGTGTAAACTCTGACTTTCAAATAAGTAAATACATCTTAAAAGAAGAAACACAATTATTTTGTTTTTAAAAACAATGGAATTTTTGGGCCGGCGCCGTGGCTTAACAGGCTAATCCTCCACCTTGCGGCGCCGGCACACCGGGTTCTAGTCCCGGTTGGGGTGCCGGATTTATCCTGGTTGCCCCTCTTCCAGGCCAGCTCTCTGCCATGGCCCGGGAAGGCAGTGGAGGATGGCCCAAATCCTTGGGCCCTGCACCCGCATGGGAGACCAGGAGGAAGCACCTGGACCCTGGCTTCGGATCAGCGAGATGCGCCGGCCGTAGCGGCCATTGGAGGGTGAACCAACGGCAAAAAGGAAGACCTTTGTCTCTCTCTCTCTCACTATCCACTCTGCCTGTCCAAAAAAAAAAAAAAAAATGGAATTTCGAAATATTTTTACTTGGGAGATATATAAATTGAACGAATGCCCAGCTCTTGATTCCTCCAGTGTCTGTCTGTACAACACCTCATTCTTCTGATATTGGACCATTTCCCCTGACCACAAGGTGGGACCATTGCTCAGGCTGCAACAATCGTTAAGTTCTTACTCCACCTACACCTGGCCAGAATGAATGCTCCAGTAGGTGGAGATGTGATGCAAGCCTAATCGGTTTCCTTCAGAGATCTCTGAAGCTGAACGGTAGAAAGACAACTGCTTTGGTCTGCAGGTTGTGAAGCTGGAGTTGCCTAAAGTCTCATTTCCCACTCTCATGAAGACAGACAGACATTGAATTCCTGGTCCCAGCAGGTGCAAGTTCTCAAAACAATCTAGTTCCTGTGTATTTCCTTCATTCTGTGGGTTAACCTGGTTTGCTTTCAACGAATCTTTTTGTGACTTATTTCCATTTAGGTTTCTGAAAAAAAAAAAAAACCAGCCACCATCATAAAGACCTAAAACACGCAGCTGACAAACATGCCTCTAGTTTGCACTGATGTTCTAATAGGGTCTTTCCCTGAAAGTCTCACTGGCACAAAAGCCTTTTAACCTGAGTAAACTAAAGAATTCAGCTTGCCAACATTTTACAGGGTGTGAAGCTAACACTTAGCCTTCCTCTTGCAGCCAGGTGAGATTACATTTACCGTTTGTATTTTGTTTTTCAGCAAGAAATGTGATATGAAGTCCTTCTGGATCTCTGAGGCAATTGGAAGTGCTATGGACTTGTGCAGAGATGGAGTCATTCTGTTGTCCAGTCTGGCATTTTGCAGGTGAGGATCTGAGAATGGGAGGAAGCAGGCAATTCTGGTCCTTTGCAAGGGATATCAGAACAGTTCTTCTTTTTTTTTTTTTATTTGAAAGGCAGAGTTATAGAGAGGCAGATGGGGGGCGGGGGGAGAGAGAGAGAGAGAGAAAGTCCTCCATCTGCTGGTTCACTCCCCAGATGGCTGCAATGGCCGGAGCTGTGCCAATCCAAAGCCAGGAGCCAGGAGCTTCCTCCAGGTCTCCCATGTGGGTGCAGGGGCCCAAGAACTTAGGTCATCTTCCACTGCTTTCCTGGGCCATAGCAGAGAGCTGGCTCAGAAGTGGAGCAGATGGGACTTGAACCAGTGCTCAAATGGGATGCCGGCACTACAGGCAGCAGCTTTACCCACTAGGCCACAGCACTGGCCCAGAAAACAATTCTTATTGGTGCTCCAGTGCTGACTACATGCTGGGAAGTGGTTGAACAGATACTGAAAGAAAGGCCAATCAGCCGGCGTCGTGATTTAACAGGCTAATCCTCCACCTTGCGGTGCCGGCACACTGGGTTCTAGTCCCAGTTGGGGCACCGGATTCTGTCCTGGTTGCCCCTCTTCCAGGCCAGCTCTCTGCTATGGCCCGGGAAGGCAGTGGAGGATGGCCCAAGTCCTTGGGCCCTGCACCCGCATGGGAGACCAGGAGGAAGCACCTGGACCCTGGCTTTGGATCAGCGAGATGCGCCGGCCGCAGCGGCCATTGGAGGGTGAACCAATGGCAAAAAGGAAGACCTTTCTCTCTGTCTCTCTCTCTCACTATCCACTCTGTCTGCCAAAAAAAAAAAAAAAGCCAAGAAAGCAGTTTGTACTGGGACATGGCACAAACCAGAACAGAGTACTTCTGCTACTGTGTTCCAGACCAATCTTTGAGGTATACCTCTACTTAGCCCACTTTTCCCTTCTCCAAGGCCAGAGAAGGAAAACACAATAGTACTAGAATAATCCCTCCAATAAAGGACAAAGGGAGATAGTGGGGAAAGGTGTTGTCTCAGATTAGTTGCTCGTACTAGCAAGTGCATTCAAGGTTCTGCTTGGGAAAGAAGCAAGTGCTCTCTAGTTGTTTTCAGTGATAGGTACTTGGTGCCTGTTGTAAGGTCCTTCGCTCACCCATCACCCACACTTCCTCAAACCTACATTAAATCAGGGCTTTTGTTATTTTTAAACTTTTGTTTTAATTTTATTTGAAAGGCAGACAGGCATATGGACACATCACTCATCAGCTAATTCACTCCCCCAAATGCCTGCAACAGTCCAGGCTGCAACAGTCCACAGCCTGGAGCCTAGATCAATTGATCTATCTATCTATCTATCTATCTATCTTCCTCCCTTCCTTCCTCCCTCCCTCTTCCCTCCTTCCCTCCCCTCTCCTCCCCTCCCCTTCCTTCTTTCCTTTTTCCTTTCTTTAAGATTTGTTTATTTCAGAGAGTTGTAAAGAGAGATGGAGAGACAGAGAGGGAGAGACAGATAGAGATTTTTCATCCACTGGTTCACTCCCCAGATGGCCCAATGGCCAAGGTTGAGTCAGGCCGAATTGAGAGACTTTTTCCAGGTCTCCCATATGGGTGACAGGAGCCCAAGCGCTTCAGCTATCCTCTGCTGCTTTTCCCAGGCCATTAGCAGGGATCTGGTCCAGAAGTGGAGCAGCCAGGAAACAAACTTGCACCTATATAGGATACCTGCATTGCAGGCAGTAGCTTTAATCCAGCATGCCACAACACTGGCCCCAGGAGCCTATATCTCAATCTGGGTCTTCCACATGGGTAGCAGGGTGCCAAGTACTTGAGCTATCACCTGCTACCTTCAAGGGTGTGCATAAGTAGGAAGCTGAAATCAGAAGTAGAATAGAGACTGAAACCCAGACACTCAGATATGGGATTCAGGTACCCCAAGTGGCATTTAACTGCTACACCAAATGCTTGCAGTACTTAAGACAGATAAGCTACTTGGGGCTTCAGAAGGTATAATGCTTCATTTGCTAAATGTATCCCATAGTGTCCATGGAAAACCTTTTAAGAATAAATATTGGAGTGGATATGTCCCAATGTTGCCTCCTGGGATATCCACATCCATTACCAGGGTATCTGGTTCAGGTCTCAGCTACTCTGCTTCTGACTCACTCTTTGAGGTAGCAGGTGATGGCTCAAGTACTTTGGTTCTAGTCACCAATGTAGGAGATCCAGATAAAGTTCTGAGTTCTGGCTTCAGACTGACCCAGCCCTTGCAGTTATGGGCACTGGAGGAATGAACCAGCAGATGGTATGTTTCTTTCTGTCTCTGTCTCCCTTTTAAAGAGAATGGAAATAAAAATAAATTTAAAAAGAATAAATATTAATTTATCTTCAAAGCATTTTGACTGTTTTTTTTTTAAATAAAAGTTCTATTCCTAGTAATATAGCCTTGGCTGCTCATTTAGGGGAATTAATGTCTAGAATGGTGGTAAAGACAGGAAAAATATTAGCCAAACAGAAGTTCATTAGCTATGTTAGAGAATTTAGAATTTAGGATTCCTAGTATAAAAAATTTAACTAAAATAAAAATCAGGTTAATTTGTCAGTACAATCTAAATCATATGATAATTTGACTAAAGGGTTTTATAAAATACTTTATGAAAATTATACATACATAGGAAGTACAGTATAATTGAACAATTTACAGTCTAATTAAAACTTTGTTGCAAAGCACATCTGTGACTATTATGCTGCTTGCATACAGTAAAATGATAGGAAAAATAATCATATTATCAAGGGTTTGTTTGTTTACAACCTCTCACAAAATACAGGCTTGAGGCCTGTTTGGGTTACAAATAAGCTAAAACAAGCCAAGAACCAAATTCTGCTTATGGCCAGTTGGTGGCACCAAAGTACATTTGAAACTTCTTTTGTTTTAACTTGGGGGAGGGGGGGGAGAAAAGTAGTTTTTCAAGGCAGAAATACATCCCGTAAATTCAGTCTCATTGTCCAAACATGGAACTCTGCATTTTATTAGAGATTACAGATTAAGTCATTTTCTTATGGTATGAATCTGTCTCATCACTGATGATTTTTCCCCCCTCCAGAAGTACCTTTCTGTTACTTTTCTACAACCTACATATTTACAAGTCCCACAAGGGTTAGCAATAATCAAGTGGCAGGCCTTTTTAACTGTAGCACAAGACTGTGGTGTGAAACCCATGGTGATAAACTAAAACATTTTTCTAGTTAAAAACATTTCAAATGTAGTATTTTAGGAGCAGCTTTTTCTTCAAAGCAATAAACCATTTTCTTAGACTTGTTCAAATGTCTTCTTTGAATGTTGGAATAACAGGTAAGTCACAATTTTGTCATAATTTAAATCCCTTGGGTCTTGTAATCAAAGACACAGATGCACATTGACTTTAACATGCTGTGTAGTATTGTTAGTGGCAGCGAAGATCTTTGTCCATGTGGTCAGATTTTCAAGATGAGAGTCTCCTTTTCAGTAGTTTTCAGAGGAGGATCCAGTGGACGCTGGGCTCATTTGGAAATCTTGGCAATCAAAAGCATTCTGAGAGGCAGTGTTGCTTCAATCCAAGTGTTGGGGCAATTTACCATCTTTTCCCAGAGAGCAACTTCCTCTGAAGTAGAGTCCATCCAATCTACTTCAGTCCCATAGCTTTTACCTGAAAAAAGGAAGTTTTGTACTTAGAAAGGGAAAGGCTTCGATGGGGAGGAAATATAGTTTCCTAATGATAATAACCAATGGAAGGCAGCTAGGAAGAGTCCGAACATCACTGATAGGGCAAATCTGGTACTTAAATCAGGAAGAACCGTTTATTCATCTGAGTGGCTTTATCATGGACATCGTTCCAATAATTCCCAGAACAATGGTTTCTTTCCACATCATCATTGTAAAAGCTGTATGCCATTTAGGGCCACGTGATAGTTGGGAGGCTTCTGCATTGGGTTGGAGGTGGCATTAGATGATTTCTAAGGGAGTATGGGTAAGGCTTTAATGTCTAGCAGGCTCAGTTTCATAAATATCATGGCAACCGAACACTTTCACTTCTAACAGTTTGTTTGTTTGTTTGTTTGTTTTGACAGGCAGAGTAGACAGAGAGACACAGAGAAAGGTCCTCCTTTGCCGTTGGTTCACCCCGTAATGGCTGCTGCGGCCGATGTGCTGCGCCGATCCGAAGCCAGGAGCCAGGTGCCTCTCCTGGTCTCCCATGCAGGTGCAGAGCCCAAGGACCTGGGACATCCTCCACTGCCTTCCCGGGCCACAGCAGAGAGCTGGACTGGAAGAGGAGCAACCGGGACAGAATCCAGCGCCCTGACCGGGACTAGAACCCAGGGTGCCGGCGCCGCAGGCGGAGGATTAGCCTATTGAGCCGCGGCGCTGGCCAGGCTCAGTTTCAAATATAAACCCTGTTTTTTAGTGATTTTGTTGCTTAATTTCTTAGAGTATCAGTTTCTTTGAGAACAATGTTAGCAACTCCTTAAGAGTTTTGAGCATTACATGAAATAATGCAAATAAAGCAATTACTACAATGACTAGTGCTGCACAAATGCTGGCTACTATTATTCAAGGCACACATTTTACCTTGAAGGAATATAGATGTTTGAGTTGGGGGGAGTAGTGATGAAGGCTTTTCTTTTTTAAATTATTTATCTATTTAAAAGGCAGAGTTAGAGAGGGAGAGACAGACAGACAGACACAGAGAGAGAAAGAGATCTTCTATCCACTGGTTCATTCCCCACGTGGCCACAACAGCTGGAGCTGGGCCAGCCCAAAGCCAGGAGCCAGGAGCTTCTTCCAGGTCTCCCACATGGGTGAAGGAGCCCAAGTACTTTAACCATCTTCTGCTGCTTTCCCAGGCACAGTGGCAGGGAGCTGGACTGGAAGTGGAACAGCCAGGACTTGAACCAGTGCCTTTATGCAGTGCTGGCACTGAAGGCATGACTTTACCTGTTACACCACAGTGTTAGCCCCAAAGGCTTTTCTTTTTGTACCGACCATTCACAATAACTGAAGCTCTATATGGACAGATAGTGCACCCTACTGATCCTCATACCCAGATCCCTGGGCATATAGCCTGACTTTCCTTTAGTCATTCATTTCATTACACTTAATAGAAGTAGAGTATCTATTTTCATTAGCAAGAAGCAAAGCAACAAACAAACCAGTCTCTAGTGTCTCCAGAAGAATCTGGCTCATGGAGGATTCAAAGCTCAACAAATGTTACCTGTTCCAAAGCCAATCCGAAGACCTCCCAAAAACTGGTTGGTTAATTTATAATGGTCCCAGACAGTGAGCTCTACACAGGCTTCCGTCAGATCTTCAGGTCTGAACCCATCATACACCATGGTGTGGTTGAAAATAGGGTTGGTGGTTTTTCCTACAGCTCTTGTTTTCTGGCGACTTTTCCTACTTGTATCTGGAAGGATGGTACTATAAACAGAGGCGTTATTGTGAATGTATTATAGTAAGAGAGTGAACATTTATGCTTTCAATATACTTCAGCACAGCTACTACATATTAGCAGTGGAGGGGAAAAGTGCGGGAAGCTGGAGGTGGTGGTGGTTTGGAGTGGGGGGTGTAGGTGGGGGAAGCACATCAAATACAAAACACCAGTTCAGTATCTACATTTAGTAAGTTCTTAATACGATAGCAATTGTTTGAGGGCTTCTTTAGCATTTAGCATTTAAAAGCATAGTCTATTCCTGAGTACTTAAGATATTACCTAAGGAATTAGAGCAATACATATTTTAAAACAGGAAAGGAATCCCTCCAATTAGCTAGATTTGACTTTAAGAATAAATTACACATTTTTCACAATCATATATGTTTCATTTATTTCATATATATATATATCTTCCATCTACTGGTTGATTCCCCAAATGGCCACAATGGCCAGGACTAGGCTAGGTCAAAGCCAGGAGCCAGGAGCCTCATCCAGGTCTCCCACAGGTGTGCAGGGCCCCAAGCACCTGGACCATCCCCCATTTTCTTCCTAGGCAATTGGCAGGGAACTGGATTGGAAGTGTAACAGCCAGGACTCAAACTAGCACCCATATGGGATGCCAGCACTGCAGATGACAGTATAACCTACTGTACCACAGTGTCAGCTCCCATTTATGATAATTATTGAATAAACTTTAACCTATCACATCTCTTATCAAGCCAAGGTCTGAGAGTCATCTTGGAATAAGAGACCAATCTGTACTTAAAAGTGAAGAGTATGTATAGGAAAAATCATAAATAATATCATATATACTTACATATAGGTCACATATTTTTAAAAAGCTACAACAGTCTTCTGGTAGAACCTATTTAGTTAAAATTAGCCATAGAGACCATAACTATCTTAAGCTCTTATAAGCTAACTATTAGTAAGCATTTGTTTAGCAAGTCATTTTTCAAATATCTGCAGTGTGAGATGAAGGCCCTCTAAAAGTGGGCCACAAAATAAGTGAGATAAAGGAAAGAAGGAATTTATCTGTGTTCTACAAAGGAGCCAAGTGCTGCAACATCCTACCATTAGAAATTAGATAAATTCTTTTCTTAAAAAAGAATTACTTAAATTTTTTTAAAATTTATACTTGAAAAGCAGAAAGAGAGTGAGATCCCATGTGCTGGTTCACTTCAGGCTGAAGCCAGGGACCTCAGTCTAGGGTCTCCCATATGGGTGGTAAGGACCTAAGTACTTGAGCCATCACCTGCTGCTTCCTAGTATGTGCACTAGCAGGAATCTACAATCAGAAACAGAGCCAGGATTTAAATCCAAATACTCTGACATGGGATGTGGGTGTTCCAAGTGGTGTCTTAACTGATGCACCAAATGCCTGCCCTCAATAAACTCTTTTATACTCATTATTTCCCTCAGTAACAGACATAGCTCCTAGAAGACATTATTTGAGTGTGAGGTCTCTAGTTTCATTTGTATATATGACCTCTTAGCTTTATGATTTTGAGAATAAATGAAACCTTGTAAGTTCATCTATAGACTCGTGATTCATGTCTCCATTGTTTCGAGTAAATCCATTTAAGCTATAACTGATGGGTTTCAGCATCAGAGAGAGAGCTGAAACCAACCAACAAAGTCCAGGCTATAGCAGGACTGAAAAAAGCAGTCATCAGTGCTGTTACCATTTAACAAAAGAATTCAGATGGTTTCCCCTTAGCAGTGGTAGATCAAGGCATTCCTTCACCCAGATGTGTACTTCTCCAGTTGTAGGAAGCTTTTTACCTGTAATAAGAGAAAAATTTTACTGCTGTTCTTTTTTGGAAATACTGTATCCAAAGGAGTTAGCCCAAAAATGGTCTGGCACAGGGGTACTGGCTAGTGTTTGGTGGTATAATTCCAAAAATTCTTACCTATGTCTTTCCTGGTTTGAATGAACTGAGCTTGAGTAGCTTTATAAAAACAACACATATTATACATCCAAGTACAGAGTATTACATTCTTTTGGGGGTTTGCTTGGTTCGACATGAACAGATGTTAGGCATGTGAATCATCCATTTACAGTAGTATTCAAAACATCTCAATGAAATGCATATGCCTTTCAAACACGAATAGCAATATAAAGTCATGCTGGTAGGAGGCATTTTAAACATAATTTTAGTATAAAGTAAACTAAACAAATATTGGGTGAGGTATATCCCCTCTTCTTAAAGTGGCTACACATTTTGTAGGAATATTGTATGTACATACCTAATAGTTAATACTGTGGACAGGGAACTACTAAGAAACTGGCTTAGTCTGAAGTGGTTCTCTTGGTTGGGTGTATATGGACAAAGGAATGTTACCAGATTTTTCTGGTTGGGTTAGCCCAATAAGTCAACCAAATGATATTTAATTAGCATATATTATATACTCATTCTGTGCTAGAAATTCACTTGATACAAAAGGAATGCAAGAAATAATCTATGCCCTTTTGGGAAATATTTATAGTTAAAATCATAAGTATTTGTAGTTAAAACCATAAAAATGTAAAATTGAGTGAAATGTCAAGTATTACTGCAGTATTCTGGAAGATGATGTGATCAGTGAAGGTTAATAAAATCAGGAAAGTTTTATGAAGGAGATGAATTCATCTAAGACTTGCATAGGTTGAGGAGAAAAGAAAGCCATTCTAGGGTAGAAACACTACATGAGCAGAAACTCATACAAGGTGGAACCCATCACGGGCTACTGACCCCTCACCATCATCTTAACACCAAAAGATAGTGGGGAAATGGGAACTGGAGTTGGCAGAATGGCTGTATGTTGGCCATAAATGATAGGATACAAATTATTTGCAAAGGAATCTGCCCTTTAGGAAGACCCAGCAGTCAAAAGATGGCAGCAATTTGGTATCAAGATACGCTTTGCTTGCCCTCTGATTTTTTAAAAAAAATAAATTAGAATGCCTATCTCTAGTTCAATCATAGCCCTTATCATATATTATTTCTTCCATCTCACCTAGTTTCACTGCCTATTTACTAAAAATATTTGAGTTGGCAACTCTGATTCCAGCCATAATGTTCATACAGATCTTTAGGAGAATAATCTGGGGAACTTGCTAGAGAAACGGGGGTGAGAGGTGACTGGCATTAATTCTCTGATTCCTTAACTGGGCTGAAGAAGGTCTGATGCCAAGGATGCACTTAGTAATCTTAACAAAAAGTGTTATCTCCAAATGAGACACTGAGAGAAGAAGATCAGTGAGCTCTAACTTCTTAGGGACTATTAATATGCTCAAACTGTGATTATAAGGAAGGCTATTTACACTGTGCAGATCCAGAATTTTTGGAGAATGAGGTGAAAATGAAAACAGGTTTATAAACTAGAGAGAGAGAGAGAGAGAGAGAGGGAGAGAGGGAGAGAGGGAGAGAGGGAGGGAGGGAGGGAGGGAGTTTGAGAGAAAGAGAGAGAGAAACTTCTCTTATAGAATGATGGTTACCAGGAACTGGGGGAACGAAAAGGAAGAGTTGTTGTTTAATGAGTAGAGAGTTTCAGATTTTCAAGATTAAAAACTTGTAGGGATCCATTTCACAACAATGTGAAAATACTTAACCCTACTGATCTGTGCACTTATTAAGGTTCTTTAAAAAATCTATGAATTTTTTTTACCAAAGTAAAAAAATGAAAATTTTCTAGTTTACAACTATGAATAGATTTGTTGGGTCTACACAATTACCAACTTAAGTTTGTTTGGGACTTCACCTCTGAAAATATTATAGAACCCAAAATAAACCCTTGGAGAGAAGACGGGTAAGGAAAGGCATGGGCCTGGATGGAGAATCATTACATACCGGGGATTGGCTCAGGAACATACTGGAGGGCTAGCTTCATCTCACCTCTGTTTTCTGTTTCAAGGGCAATGGGTGCGGTCTGAAAAATGAAAGGATGTCATCAGGAGTGAGACACACTTGTTTTCCTGCTTGTTGGTTTCGGTTAAGGACCACATCTGTCCCTTTTCTGAGACTACATCATTCATGAGTGCCCTAGATTAAAATCTCCCTCTGCATCAGGTTTAGACAGTTTCTTTTATATCCAGAAAAGCTATGCTGTATGCCTTGGAAAACCTTGCAAAATATCCAGAAATCATTCAAAGTCTTTAGTATCAAAGACGGTGGAGAAATCAGAATTGCTTTCTTAGATTGAAAGAAGTATTCTGGGATGCTTTAATTTTTATGTCTGTTACTCATCCTAACCGGCACATTAAACAATTTATTTTTATTCTCTACCTTTGAAGGAGTATGGGAAATAATGTGGGAAGAGAAGGAAAAAAAGAAAAAGTCAAATCTTACATTTTCAAAGCTGCCATTAACCTGATTATTTTAGAGCAAATTCACACAACTCTGTAAGAGTAACAATGACTGCTCACAATTTTAAAATGTATATCTGTTATTTTCACTTATAAAATAGATGATTTTATTTTCACATTCTAGTTCTTTAGAGCCTTATTTCCTTTTTAAATGTTCATTTATTTGACTGGCAAAGTGGCAGAGAGAGAAGGACAAAAAGATATTTTATCCACTGGTTCACTTCCTAAATGCCTACCACAGCTGGGGCTGGGCCAGGCCAAAGTTAGAAGCCAGGAACCCCAAATGGGTCTCTCATCATCTGCTGCCTCCCGGGCACATTAGCAGGAAGCTGGATTAGAAGCTCAGAGTAGCCAGAACTTCAACCAGACACTTCACAAGGAACGTGGGAGTCCCAGCTGGTGGCTTAACCTACTGCACCACAGTACTCATCCTCCTAGAGTCTTATTTCTTAAACATGGGCACACACCAGAAATACACTGGGAGCCAGTTAAAAAACGAGGTGCTTTGGACATCTTCTGAGTTCCAGTAGGTTTTAGACAGGGTTAGAAACCAGTGTTTTGAGTTATCTTGATGCAACACTTGAGGATTAATTCTCTAGTAGAACTGCTTAATTGTGTGGATATTAAATAATGGTTTGTATTGTTTGTATTTAGCACTTCCAGCTATGATGGACTAGCTTGGGCCACATTAATCCTCACACTGAAAACAACAACAAAACAAATTGAAACAAACTCAGTTGGAAGGTGCTAAAATTTATAAAGATAATTATAAAAGTTTATAAAAATTACAACGATTCAAGTGAACAAGAACTTAGAGCCTGATATTCCTCTGTGCTTTTTACTTTGAGGCAGTAGCTGCTTTTTAAATAGGGACAAACTAACAGCATAAAAAGCCTGGCAGAATGATAGTGGTAAGCTAAGCAGGGCTTTTAGCAATCTCATGAGGCTGGGAGGCAAAAATTAGTCCATGGCCAGGCAAAGAGCAATAACATTGGAAAAATACCCTAGGCCTGTGACTCTCAAGATACAGTCCCCAGGAGCCAGTGCTATGGCACAGAGGGTTGAGCTACCACCTACAGCACTGATACCCTATATGAGCGCTGGTTTGAGTCCCAGCTGCTCCACTTCTGATCCACCTCCTTGCTAATGTGCCTTGGAAAGCAATGGAAGATGGCACAAGTACTTGGGTTGAGGCCACCCACATGGGAGATCCAGACAGAGTTCCAGGCTCCTGGCTTCAGTCTGGCCCAGCATGGACCGCTATAGCCATTTGGGGAGTGAATCAGTAGATGGAAGATCTGTGTGGTATATGCGTGTGTCTTCCTTTCTCTAACACTGCTTTTTGAATAAAATAAATAAATCTTTAAAAAATACATATGGTTCCCAGGCCAGGAGCCCTGAGGATCTGTTAAAAAAAGCATATTCTTGAGCTCACATCTTAATAAATCAGAAAATTTGGGAATTAGGGGGTCCAGAATCTGTGTTTTAACAAGTCCTTCAGCTGAATCAGATGCATGCTGAAGCCTTGAGAATTCGTTCCATAGGCTTTTACTTAGAATCCCTGAAAGTCTACAACCTAGAAATAAATATAGGCAAACAAAAACTAGACTAACTAGATGAAAATGAAATTTGAGCTTTAAGTCAATCCATTCCCAGGCTAGGTTTAGATAGTTTGTCTCCATCAAAAGCAAAAGTAAGCCCTCTCAAGTAGTCACCAGAATTTTTTCATATGCGATACTCCACATGTGCTAAAAAATAAGCATTTCATTACAAAGACCAAGTAATCAAACTAAGATTTAAAAAAAAAATAGACAAGCTCCTAAATGTTTAACATATTTGAATTTTCAGTATATATTTTAAGTAACTTTGGTCACTATATTTATAATGTTAAAATACAGAATTTTAGGAGAAAAATAGAATCAAAACAAATGATAATCCTATTCTGAAAAATGTCTTATATTGTAGATGGGTTTAAGCTATATGGTGGGGGTAGGCATTTGGCCTAGAAGTTAAGCTGCTGGTTGGGAGCCATGGTCCTGTGCTGGAGTGCCTGGGCGCAAGTCCTGGCTCCAGCTCCCAAATTCTAGCCTTTCTGCTTAATGCATCAGATGATGGCTCAAGTAGTTGGATCCCTGACACCCACCCAGAGACCTAGGCTGAGTTCCTAGCTCCATGTTTTGGCTTAATCTAGTCTTAACCATTACAGGCATTTGGGGAGTGATCCAGCAGATAGGAGATACCCCTCTCCCTCTTTTCCCACCCTTCCCTCTGAAAAATAAACCAACCAAAACTATATATGGTCTTAACAGTAATACATTAGATAAAATATGATAGGTTAGAAAAATGCAGCAAAAGAAGTACCTTGGAGCATATGGAAAAAAAGAATATACAATACAGGAAAGAGCATAAGAGACTTAAAGAGACAGAGTGAAAAGATTTAACATATATTAGAATTTCCAGAAGAATAGGAGAACAACAGTGGGCAAAAGAGTATTTCAAAAAATAACTGCTAAGAATTTTCCAGAAGCTGATGAGTTGATGAAAGAATTGTTCAGAGTTGATGGCCAAAGAGGATAAATACAAAGAAAACTACATCTAGGCTCATTACAGTAAAACTGTCTCAAATTATTACAAAGAAAAATATCCTAAAATCTTAGAATTAGACATAATTTTCAAAGGAACAAAACTAAGAGTAATAGCTGATTTTGCAACATAAAAGTGAGGTCAAGATACAATGGAATGATGCCTTCTAAGTGTTAAGAGAAATAATTACCAAGCTAGCAATGAGGCAAAAATAATCTTCAAAGATTAAGGTGAAAAAGGCATTATAATGCAGAGAAAAGCTGAAAGGAACAATTGCCAGTAGATAAGCACTGCAAGTGGAAGGGATGTTTTGGAGTGGAAAAAATAACTTCACATAAAAACACAAGAAGTAGGCCGGCGCCGCGGCTCACTAGGCTAATCCTCCGCCTTGCGGCGCCGGCACACCGGGTTCTAGTCCCGGTCGGGGCACCGATCCTGTCCCGGTTGCCCCTCCTCCAGGCCAGCTCTCTGCTGTGGACTGGGAGTGCAGTGGAGGATGGCCCAAGTGCTTGGGCCCTGCACCCCATGGGAGACCAGGAGAAGCACCTGGCTCCTGCCATCGGATCAGCACGGTGCGCCAGCCGCAGCGTGCCAACCGCGGCAGCCATTGGAGGGTGAACCAACGGCAAAAAGGAAGACCTTTCTCTCTGTCTCTCTCTCTCACTGTGCACTCTGCTTGTCAAAAAAATAAAATTTAAAAAAAAAACACAAGAAGTAATAGAAAGGTTAATATGTGGTTGAATTTAATGAATAATTTTATAAAATAATAATAAATGTCTAAAGATATTTAAAATATATGGATAGTTAAAACACGATCAGCAATAATGCAAAAAACCAAGAGCACTGGTAAATGGAGTTAAAACATTCTTGGTTCCTTTCATTGTCCTGGAAGTGGTAAAAGTTCTTATTTATGTTAGACACTTTTATTTCCAGGATTAGAATTATAATCTCCTTAGTAACCAAGACGGAAAAGGGAAAATAAACCATTGCTTACATAATAATATTGTGAAAAATGGAATGATATAATAATTGACTAATTTCAAATAAGATAATTATGGAAATGAGAAAACTAAGGCAAATATTAAGATATTAGACTTGGACCCAAATACAAATATATCACCTAAATGCCCATCAACAGAAGATAGGAAAGAAATTATGGGATATGTACTCTATAGAATACTACACAGCCATAAAAAAAAATGAAATCCAGTCATTTGCAAAAAAAATGGAGGAATCTGGGAAACATCATGCTGAGTGAAATAAGCCAGTCCCAAAGGGACAAATGTCATATGTTCTCCCTGATCTGTAACAACTAACTGAGCACCTAAAAGCAAATCTGTAGAAGTGAAACTGACACTATAAGAAGCAATGACTTGATCAGCCCTTGTCCTGACTGTGGAAGAACAGCCTATTATTTTTTTCTTTTTAGTATTTTATTTTTTCTACTTAATACCACTGGTTGAACTCTTTACTTACTACAGAATTATTCTTAGGTATTTAAATCCAATTGAAAATTGATCCCTGTTAAAAATAAGAGTGGGAATAAGAGAGAATGGAAGTGTACAGTTCAGCACATGCTCCCTTGGACTTACGTTTAAGGATAAAGCTAAAAACTTACCATGGGAATCCAAATCCCATTAAGTTGGCAGGTACCAATGTTATCTTACTTGTTAAAGTGATCAGTTTAAGTTCATAACTGATCATAAAGATAGGATTAAGTGTCAAAGGGATTGCATAAATAAGATCAGTGTCTGCTAATAATAATTGATAGAACTAAAAAGGAGAGAATGATCCAACATGGGAAGTGGGATACACAGCAGACTCATAGAATGGCAGATGTCCTAAACAGCACTCTGGCCTCAGAATTAGCCCTTAAGGCATTCGGATCTGGCTAAAAAGCCCATGAAAGTATTTCAGGCATGGAAAGCCAAGACACTGTGGCAAAAAATGACCTAAATGAAAGATCTCTGTGAGTGAAATCTTGGTGGAAAGAAGGGCCATCAAAGAAGGAGGTACCTTTCTCTGAAGGGAGCAGAGAACGTCCATTTTGTTATGGCCTTGTCTAAATAATGTTGGAGTTTGTGGACTCAAAAGGCTTCCATAGCCTTGGCAGCTCATGACAAGAGCCTTGGGTGATTACTGATGCTATAAACAAGAGTGTCAATTAGTCACTGTGCACTTTCTCCCCATGTAGGACCTCTGTCCGTATTGTGCTGTACTATGAGAATTAATGCTAAAACTAGTCTTCAAACAGTACTTTATACTTGTGTGTCTGTGTGGGTGCAAACTATTGAAATCTTTACTTAGTATAGAGTTGATCTTCTGTATATAAAGATAATTAAAAATGAATCTTAATGAAGTATGGGATGGGAGATGGAGTAGGAGATGGACTGGTTTGCGGGTGGGAAGGTGTTTTTGAGAAGAACCACTACAATCCAAAAGTTGTACTTTCAAAATTTATATTTATTAAATAAAAGTTTTCTATAAAATATGTCAATAACTACATTAAGTGAAAATGGGTTAAATGATTATTTAATAATAGTTAACAAATACTCTCAGACTGGAGAAAAATAAAAACTACTGCTTATAAGAAATATATCCTAACCACAAGAATTTAGGAGAGCTGAAAATGAAAGGATAGAAACAAGCTTCTAACCAGAAGGAAGTATAAAGAGCTATACATATAGGATGAATATTCAAAAACCTCATGGAAAATGTAGTATTATGAAAATTTATGTATGAATTTCAAATTCTGTACCAAAATAAAAGATCTTTTTCAATTCCATCTCCATGAATTTTTTGAAGTGTATCAGACAAAGTAGATTTTAAGACAAGAAGTATTACTAGAGATTAAAAAAAAAGTGTATTTATAAAGGATAAAATGATCATTTCATCAAGAAAGTAAAACAATGCTAACTATGTATATACTTATGACAATTTCAAAATAAGCAAATCAAAAACAGCAAAACTAGAAGAAAAGACAAATCCATAATCATATCTCCATTAGTAATTCACAGTACACACAAACATTAAATCAGTAAGGATATATACAAAGGCACTTCAAAACATTCATGGAAAAAATGGAATTAAAAGAAGCTTATTTGGATGCAAAAAAACCCTAAAAATCCATGTATAGTTTCTTTCATAATACCCACTTTTCATTAACCTGTTGAAGTCTCCTCATCTGCATGAATTTCAAAAAAACATTTTTGTAATAACATATTTAATTCCATTTTCCATTTTATCCTCATAGAAGATTTGAACAATCATTACTGACTTTGTTGATAAACGGCATTACATCCAGCCATTATAGAATGGACTTTCAGGTAACACATGGAAGACTTATTAAAATTTGACCATATTCTAGGTTAAAAATATGTCTCAAATACCAAAGAATTGAACTCTTTAAAAGACCTGATTGAAGTCTCTGAAACGTTTGTGCTAAATGATTGAGTTTTCCACCCTTTCTTCACTGAATGTATGTGCAAGCTAATAAACCAATCCTAGTCGAAAATGATACCAAACTATAGATCAGCACTCTGACTCAAATGCAACTGTAGGGTTTCCTGCACACTAGACCCCAAACCAACCAACCAACCAAACTAAAAACTCTGAACTTACCTTCCGCTTCAGAGGGTACCACTGCAATTGCTTATTTTGTTTGTTGTCCCAATCCCATGTTTCCAAATCAAGCTCCACCTCCCCTAGGAAACTGTTGCGCTTAAAAGTATCCCGGTGCCAAACAGACAGGTTCAACTTCTGCGTCTTTAAAATTTGCTTTTCTATTTTATACTGCAGTTCAAAGAAGAAAATTAAACTGATGAATAACATTACTTTATACCAAAGTTATGACACAGAGATGATAAAACTCATCTGGTAGAACAGATTTTCTCATCTGTTAGGTTTCAACTCTCAAAAACATTGCAAAATCATCTTATTCTAAGTGTCTTATTTCAAAGGGCTAATATCCACTTTTCACAAAGTTGGTTTTCTTCTCCACTTCCCATCCCTGATGAAGCAGACCATGGCTCAAATATCATAGCCAGTAATAGCTCTCTAAAAACAAAAGCCAATTCTCAATTTTGCTGGATATTTTTAGACTAAGCATATATCAAATTCAGTCTAATAACACAAGTAAAATTTAATTCAGTTCTCTTGTTTTCTACCTGAAGATCAGGTATTTTTAAATAAACTTTATTTTCAGAGCAGTTTTAGGGTCACAGTAAAACTGAGCATAAAGTAGCATTCCCATCAACTGCTGCCTCCACTTACATACACCTCCCCTACTATCCACACCACAAGGCCAGGTATTTTTCAAAAACAACAAACTTGTTTTTCCTGTTCATATGGCCAAGCAGGAAATATTTGGTATCCCAACAATTTTTCATTTCAAGTGTAGTCAATTCTTGATTATATATAATCATGGAAGAGATAACAGTACTTGTCTAACAATAATCTCTATGTGGCTGTAGGATGTACAACTTGAATGTCCATTTTGGTTACAGCAGAACTGCCTTACTGTGAGCTTACCATTAGCTAGCTTTTTCTGAGTATACTGTTGAACTAACTCCCATAAATAGCTAGGTACTGGAGTATATCATAGTCAAATACTAATTAAGAACTTGCTATAGAAAATCCACAAGCTAGCTAATTTACTCATGGATGACTGAGAGTTTATTTAACTGCTTCTTTTCCCAGAGAACCAAATACTTGAACAGAGTTTTCAGTGAGAATGAGCATCTTTTATATTTCTAGTTCTAAATGATCTGTCAGTCATAACTAAGCTTGATGTAGTTATAGGAGAAAAAGAACATAAATATGTGAGCCAGGTTTACTTTCCATTCATCTGTCAATTCCTCTATTCTTCCAATCAACATCTTTGAGTACCTATCATAGATATTATATTGAGTCAAAATTTATTAGATGCGGCCGGCGCTGTGGCTTAACAGGCTAATCCTCCGCCTGCGGCGCCGGTACACCGGGTTCTAGCCCCGGTTGGGGCGCTGGATTCTACCCCGGTTGCCCCTCTTCCAGTCCAGCTCTCTGCTGTGGCCCGGGAAGGCAGTGGAGGATGGCCCAAGTGCTTGGGCCCTGCACCCGCATGGGAGACCAGGAGAAGCACCTGGCTCCTGGCTTCGGATCAGTGAGATGCGCCGGCCGCGGCGGCCATTGGAGGGTGAACCAACGGCAAAGAAAGACCTTTCTCTCTGTCTCTCACTATCCACTCTGCCTGTCAAAAAAAAAAAAAAAATTATTAGATGCTTAATGTGTGCTAAACACTTCACTCTTATTTACTCTTTCAATGTTCACAACTACTGATAAGTACTGTTAGTATCTATCTCCCTTGTGCAGATCTGAAAACAGCCACTATCCCCAGTTTGCAGATCTGAGGTGCACACATATGAAGTTATTTGCTCAAAGGCATCCAATTTATCAATAACTTAGAGTTAGTTCCTGCCCTCATGGAAATTACAATTTAGTGGTAAGATAAATACTGAAATCACCAGTTAAAAGTGCCAAATACTAACATTGCCTATTATAAAGCAAAGTTATTGAGGGAGCAGCCTGTAGGGAACCTTAGGGGCTAAGGAAAACCTCTCATAAGAAGAGGCATTTAAGACATAATATTCCAGCTGAAGGAACAGAACACCCCAGTAGTGCAAGTACATCATCCAAGGTGACTGGAGCAAAGATTACAAAAGGGAAAAGTTGAGGCTGGATAGAGCTCAGGTTGTAAAGGATGCACTTGTCCCTTAGGACAATGGGAATCCTAAAAGATTTTAAGCAGAGAAATAATGCGATTAGAATTGTGCTAGAAGAAAATTCTGGTTGCATTGTTTAACTTTATAAGTTATGTATCCTTGACTAATTTACTTTATTTTTCTAACCTATATTTGCCTCATCTGTGATATACAGATAATGATGCCACTGGTTGGGTCTGTTTGGGGAATGAATGAGATAGTGTAGGCAACACTCATGCTATATCATCAAATACAAAGCAAATTCTCGGGAAAATTTCATTCCTTTCCTTCTTTTCGTCTGGTGACTGACTTTATATGTAGATACATTACTCAAGGGGGTACAGTTATTTAAATGCATAGGTATTATTTAGCTTTTTCCTCTATATAAAGTTCAAAGATACCCGCAAAATCTCATTATACACAGGATTCAAGGTTTTCTTCACCACGAGTGTTTTCTTCTTGCCCACTTTGCCTTTGTCTGGTAACAAATAGGTCTTTACATATCTAAAAAGAGAATTGAAAGACAAGAAGTTCAGAAAAGATAAAAGTGATGTTTCAGCTTCTACTTTCAAAAAATGCATTGAAAACTGACAGCAGATATAATTATTTAATGACATTGAAAAAAGCAGTTAGAAACAAATCTTTCTGTCAACATCTTTATACTTAAATGTTTAAACAGATTTTAGTGCAGTTGAGCATTAGTAATGTTTTGAGGATTTTTTTTAAGGTCTTTTAAGGAAGATTTCCTGAATTACTGTCTTATTTCTTGACTTTCTCTAATATGTGGGGGATACCACAGTGGGACAGACCTCTTACACAGTGCTTAGTCTGTTGGTTTGTCTCCTAGCGAGAAAAGGCTTTGGTGCTTGCAGTTTTTTTCTCTTTTTAAGTTTCTTGACAAAAATTGATCTTACCACACATCTAACTAAGCCATATTCATTGTAAAAGAGAAAAAAAGGACCTTAAACCCAGTTGTTTTCATAATAAGAATTAAAGGACTGGGCTTGTCCCAGCAAAATAATTAAGCAATGAACTTCTGTGTTGGGATAAGTGTAGAATACCATATTTTGCAAATAAACTGAAATGCATCAAATCTGTGATTGAAAACATAAGTACTACCCCTAAGCTGTACTTTGGAAATTTATATTCATTAAATAAAAGTTTAATAAAATAAAAAAAAAAGAAAACATAAGTACTATCCCTTGAGTTCTTTAGGACATAATTTAAATATAAAAACTAGATTTCTGGACTCCTAAATAATTTTATATCACTGAACTGAGTGTCTCACATGTCCCTGATTTTATAAAAAGTTCAAGAATGTGGTAAAAAGAAACCAGAATTCAAGCCTTCATTCCTCATTTTGCTGCTACCTGAATTCACATATATGAATCAGTGACTTTTTCTAGACCTTGCTTCCTTACCTGTAAAACGAAGGAACTTGGCAAGATGGCCTTAAAGGTTCTTCCAAGTTGAAACATTTTGTGCCTCTCTGTGATTTTTATAATTTAGTAAGCGTATGCAGTAAATCAAACAGCATTTCCCCCCAAATTTTCAAACATTCCTTCTAACACAGTCACCACATGCCTTCCCTTTAATTACTTTCTTTCTTTCCCCATTCCTACAAGATTAACAATTTGAGAACTAAGAGAAACTAGTTGACTCCAAAATGTACTTACGGGTCTGAACGTTGTCTTTTAACATCTGCAGCTGCCAAGTCCTTACACTGGGCCACAAAAACATGCAACTCCTTCAGTGAGTCCACATAGTCGATTGCAAACTGAATGTTTCCTTTAACTTCCAGATTTCCAAAGTCTCCACTATAAACACTCATTACACTGCCACTCACCTAAAAGCATTAGAAACATGCAATACTCATCTCTATTTCATTCTTGAATCCAGCACAAGGATCATGGATATAATCCTTGCTTGGCATTATTTCTCTAGCTTACATGTAAAAGCAGTTAATTTAATATGGCATCAAGACATATCAGTACAGATACCTTGACATGGTACAAATGACTACTGTCGCCCAAAACAATGTCCCATTAAAGATACAGATGAAAAGTGAAACGCAAAGTTATGTGCATGTTGGCTCATTTCAAAACAGAGTGATTTTATGCTAATGGCATTCAAAGCTCCATTTTTAAGCATGCTTAGTGTTTAAAGTGCCAAAGAAAGAGGATAGGAGAAACTCCAGGCACACAAATCACAGTGACACATTGCTCAAATTTCCAAGGCACTGAAAAGGAATTTTACCATGTTACCCACCCACTGAATGTAGGAAAATGCTTATTGAGCCAGGGGCTTTAAGAGGTCAGGAAGGGTAGAAAATGGATGATTGATGAAGGGAGTATAAAGCCTTCCCAAGGGCATCCATTAAATTATCAGCAGAAACTCAATTTATATAGATTTTTTAAAAAGATTTCAGAAATGCAAGGCTAGTAAGAATTTAAGCACAGCTTTATCATTTGTCTAGAATACTTTGTGAGATATATATATATATATCAGAAAAATATTTGGTGAGTACATGTGGATATATTTACATATATGTATTTCTACATATATACTACATGTACAAACCATATCATTTAATGTAAATTCTATGTAAAATCAATTCTCTTAAATCTAAACAAGTAAATTTGAGGAGCTTTCCTTTTAAAAACCCTGTTCTGAATCCTCCTATAAGGTAGAGAATCACCTCTCTTACCTCTTATTCTCTCATGTGAATCAGCACATTTATCAACCAAGCTGACAAAAAGAGGAGCATAATGCTGTGACTGTAAATAGTATATAAAAGCATATTTGATATAAGCAGAATTTATAACAGTTATCCCAACTTTTACACAGAAAAATTTAATGATTCATCTTGTTGGTAATCTAGGTTTATTTTTGAAGTATTTATATTTAAAAAGATACATTTATTTATCATGGATATATACCCCTTTCTTCTTTCTTTTTTTAAAGAAAACTTAGCCAGCAAGAAGTTAATTATGGATTAGAGAAAATGCTTGTGCCCTTGGAGTCTGAGAAATACATTAAGAGGCCATTTTACAATGACCAGGAGCGTGGCGGAGAGAGGTTCGGAGAAGCGGAGAGATATTAACACAGAGCCTTTGTTTACATACAGAAGACAAGGACGTCATGCCAGAGGAGCTGCTAAGATTGGTTAAAGAGCTGGGGCTCTTCTTGTGTCTGCTGAGCTGGTAACTGCTTTCTGATGCTGTATCTGTTTCTCTGTCATCACTCTACAAAACATCATATAATAGGCATAGTGTTTACATTCAGAATGAATCAAGGTCAGAATTTCTGTTTAGGCACAGATGATATCTTGGTATCCCATTGATCAATGACATTTCTCAAGGCCAAAGGATACTAGTACTAAGCACCAGGGAGTAAGATTCAGGATGGGGTAGGTGCTCTGCATTGACCCTCCTAAAGAGGAGGCAAATGCTTAGCTACAAAAATTAAAAGATTTTGGCACCTATAAGGTGGGCCCAACCATCACAGAAGAAAGCACTATTAAGAGTTTTCTTGTCACTCTTTGAATATATATATTCAAAAAGTATTAACTTTACAAAAAATCAATACATGAGACACTATTAAACTAGGAAAAAGGAATGTTGCATTGACTTATTATATATTTGTATAATGATTACATATAATTTTAATCTATTCCTTAACATTTCTACAGTGTTATTACATTAAACCTGTTACTACAGGGAACTATATTAAATTACACATTTTACCCACTTTAGATTTTAACACATTTTTTAAAAAAATAGCAAGAAGATACTTATTTTAAATATGTTCCAGGAAATAATTACCTGGGACAAGAAAGAAAAGTGGCATTAACACATTTTATTATATTTAGTTTGAAAGGTTATTGGGTATTAGCTTTAAAAATTCATGATTCAGAATGAGCTCCTTTTGGGGTTAGACAGCTTATGGAGCAATTCAGTGGCTTCTGGGGTTAAGAAAACAACTTTAGGGAAGAGTGGTTAGTTCACGCCAGCATATTCCAGGATCATGCAATTATGCATCAATATAATGGATGCCAATTCTAACGCATATTAACAAAAGGATTAAAGAAAAACAAAATTAATGACTTACATGGATAAGAAAAGAATACTCTCTCAAGGGTTAATTCTAAATCCATGCTTTTTAAATGTCTCTGCTGCCACACTCTGTCTACATGCTTAACAATCCACTTCCCTTTATCACAGTATATACTACATTCTACTTAGTACATGAAATCATTGGTGAATTAAGGAAAGATGGGGCTCTGTCTTATCTACTTGGAATAATGTTTTTCACATAGGTGGTATCCCCAAAATGTGACTGATGCTAAGTCTCAAAGGGACAGTGAAAATTAAAACAAGACCCGATTTCCTCTCCACTTTTTATCATTTGGTTCAACCCCATGGACTTTGAAACAAAAAATGAATGGTTTAATTCTGGTATCTCTAACATACAAACCTAAATGATTGGAACTCTCCTTGATTTAGAACTGATATAAAGGTTAAAATGGAAGAGAAAAGAAATATTAAAGATCAGAAACCAACATGATTTGTCTCCCAATTACACGGTCCATTCATATGACTATCCAAGAGCAAAGCAGATCTACAAAGGTACAGAACCACAGGAACTCTATGGAATACCTACCACTGGCTTCCAGCTGATGAGTTATTTCCAAAGAGTGAGTGATTCTTTCAAAAGGAAACTACAATATGGCTCTTAATCATATGCAAAGGCTGAATATTTGCATATGCTGTTCAACTTTAGGCCCAGAAATGGACAGGTGGTTGCCCAGGATAGTGGGAGGAAATATAATTTATCTGTTGCCCAGAGCTTTCCTCACTTTCTGTGAGGAGAATGCCTGAGGGTAAAACTTTTTTGTCACCATAAGGAATCAGATCAAAATCACAAATAGTAGCAGCTAACATTTACCAGGTACTGATTATGTGCCAGGTACCATGCTGTGTGTTTTCCCTGTATTGCTCCACTGATTTTCCCAAAGTTAACATGGTAGGTACTAGGAAACAAGACACAGGGAAGCTGAAAAATTTGCTCTCGATTTCACAGCAAATTGGTATCATAGCCAAGACTGGAATGTCTGATTTCAGACCTCAAACTCCTAACTATCTTACTGCAAGAATATGGAATATTAATGTCAAAGGATCTGAGTTAAAGCCCTACTTTTTAGTAGCTGTTGGATTTTGGAAAAGTTAATTAACCTCTCTGAGGCTCTTTCCTCTTTTGTTTTAAATGAAGAAAATAGTACCTTCCATATATAGTTAGAGTTGGACATCAGAATGAGTATTAAGTGTCTGGTATATATTAGATTCTCAAAGAATAGTAGGTAATAGGTTCTCATTTGAGACAGTGTGGGATAGTGGATAACATCATGCAAGTCAGATCTGGGCTCCAGTTCTGGTTCAACCCTTCCTAGCTGAGCGAGGTTAATTCCCCTCCCTTAGTCTCAATTTTGTACCTGTAATATCTGTGCATAATTATGATGTCTACCTTCCAGGGTTGCTGGAGGACTAATTCAAATGATATATGTAAAGTGGGTGGATTCCAGTAGAAAATCTGTAAAGTCTGTCATATCATTATTACTTTATTGTTTTAACAAAAGCTTTCAAACTACCTAGAGCGAGCTTTTACAAATCAACTCTAAACTGAAAAATCTAAACTACAGAGGAGTAGTTCATGCCAACATATTTCTACCTGGATTTCTTATTTTATCCCTACTTGGAAACAGAAGTCCAATTCCCTAATCTATGCAATTTGACTTCACTAATCAAAAAGAGTTACTGTTTGAGTCAAATGAGACGTGCCTTGCCTTGTTCCAGGATCCACAACACTACCTCCATTGACTTGGAAGGCAAGGGTCATTCCTGCTGACCTCTTTGGTCTCTGCCACAGCAGAATACAAATAGATCAACCTTAGCAGAGCATATTCACCTATCTGGTTCCATTTTTCTGAAGGTACAAAAGACAAACTTGCCTCATCTTGAAGACATGCTGGAACAGACTTGCTCATCCTTTTGAGTTTGTCAGGGTGGGAAAATTGATTATCGGGTTGTGAAGGCACTGTGGAAACTAAACAGCATTTCCATTTCAAAATTATTCTTAACAATCACCAGACAACATTAGCCATGAGTTGAAAACATTTTCATTTATGAACAAATATGTTTCTATAAAAAGGTTAAGGGCACAGTAGTTCACATGCATAGGATTATGAGGTAAGCAACATGCAGCTTTTATAAATTATATATAGAGAGAACTAGCAAGGAGTTGAACCAAATACAAAATAAAAAGTTTTTAAAACACTAGTCCTAAAAAAATAAATATTAAAAAAAAAAAACACTAGTCCTTACTGAACTGGAGTTAGACCTGAATTATATTATACTATCAATGTGAATTGGTTTTAACTTAATTTTTCTCCTCAGAACTTTGAAACATAAGGTCTATAATTTATTGGTTCATCTTCTTGAGATAGGTCTACAGTACTTACATGCTACAGGCTGAAAAACTATTTCATCCAGACACTAAGAGTATTTGTACAGAACTTCATAATAGAAATGTCCTGGTTATTAAGTGTCTAAGGCACATTTGCTTATTTAATAATGATCATGGGGATTACTTTTCTGATGGTATTTCTCACTTAGAATTATGAAAGGGTATAGTTTAAAAATTATGTCTTAAAAATAGAAATTATTTAAAAACTTGTCAACTCTGAGAACTTTCATTATCAAAAGGCCAATTTTGAGCAGTTCAAGTTAGGACATGCTAAGTATTTAATATGAAAATATAGCATATATATTCTTTCTGATACAGAATTCACAAGATGAATTCTAATCCTAATTTGCACACCTCTATTTAGAAAACTATTCATTGTCTAAGGATCACTATGTTTAAGCTTTTCTGATGGTGAATCTATGGTGAATCATAGAACTTATGATGAATGAGTTAATATTTTCCAAGGCCCTGAGAACAAACAGTTCCTGACACATAAAAGCTTCCATATACATTTTTTTCTGAATGAATAAATATTATCTCATAGAGACTCTTAACTTACATCATGAATACAATACTAATATATTGGCTTGGCTTTGTCAGCAAAAGAAATATTGGGGGAAATATATTAAAATCAAAAATCAAATTGTATTTTTACATGTAATCAAAAGACTCAAATTCAGTCCTCACCATTAGCAAAATTCATCCTTAGTTGAAAAAAAATGTTAATAAAGGAAAAATTGAAATTTGAGCTACACATATGAAATATATGCCTGTTCATATAACAGTTCTTATCTACCTTATGCTCACAAAGTCAAATTTGCATCAAAATACATTCATGGTATCTCAATCAGAATGATGTCTACATTAATCATCACTTCAATAATTCTCTCCGTATGTGTATCTGTATACAGAGGAGCGTTCTATTGGCAGCAGTGCAAGCTTAGGTTCCACCATATGGTCCAATGAAAATGAAAAAAAGTTTTGTTATTTCACTGTTCCCTATTATTTACAAAGTATATTGTTAGATGATGCTATGAAGGTCAAATTCAATTATATTTACTACTCACATGTCATTTATGTTTTGGTCATGTATTTGCTTTTATCTTTTGGCAAATACACATACACACACATATACAAGTATATACATACACAAGTATATACATACATTCTCTCTCCTTCTCTCTTTCCCTCTCCCTCCTTCCTTCCCTTCCCCCAACCCCACCTTCTAGTGAAAAAGCAGTACAAGTCATTATGGCAAATATTAATTAAAAAAGATTTCAGCATACAATCTATTTTTCTTGATCTGTTAGGAGGTCACAAGCAAATATAGATACATAGGCATATGGCTATGCACGAGAGGGCTTCAAAAATTTCATGGATAATGCACATTATCTTGTAATCCAATTTTTCATTAAATTTTTAAAGTCTCATAAATTTCACTTTCCTTTCTCAGGCTAAATGTTGAACAAAACATAGCAAGGCAGAATGAGATTTAAACATATAGCACTTCGAAAGCAACTGAAAAAGCCTCGTTAGCCACACCCTTTCATGTCACACTCCTGTTTCCTCTGCAGCAGCCAGAGAGCACATACTCACAGGGGCTGGAAGCTGGATTGTCTTCTTGCCTAGGCAGTTCTTAAGAATTCATCAGGTCATGTGCCAAAGCTCAGCGCCTTTACGGCTGGCAGAAGGACCTCATGAGCAAAGTTTCAGATTTCACACTAGATGTCACTGACTTCTCTCATCAGCACTTTGTGTCTCTATCTAATGGCTCCCTCATTTAGCTGCTGCTCTCCATAAGTGGCTATTAGCACATCCAAAGGCTGTCGGGAAATGATCACTAAAAGTCCTGTGGATCTGAGGACAGACATGTGTATCATTTTCTTCATACCTCGGGGCCTAAATTTATTAAATTAACTTAAATTGGGAAGCTAAGAAATCATACATGCATATGTGCACATTTTTCCTAGGCCCCACAGCACCTTTTTAATGCATTATTTGTCTTTAAGACAGTAGTCACAGCTAAGTAATCTAAAGATTAAACAGCAAAGAATGAACAAACATTATCTTTGCTTGGTGGGGACATTGATTAGTTGATGGATATATTTATTTCTTTGTTTCTGACGTACACTTGCTTTCTACATCAAATATTTACTGTTTAATTTCAGTTTTAAACCTTAGAGTTTAGATATAATAAAATTTGGTTTTCTTGATTCTTAGAGAGGTATATACAACCATACATTTGACACACCAGCTGTCAAACTACAGTTCTTTCTTGGTTGCTTCATGTGTATAGTCATAGAGGCCATAAGACAGCCAATATCCAAGACTATACTGCAACATAAAAGAGCAGTTAAATTAGAAGGTGCCAACTTGATTGTACATAAAAACTCAGAGCCAAGACTGACAAAAGCACAATACACAGTTAATAATTCATATATACACACACATATACATGTGAAAAATTCTCCCTCAGAGGACTCATGAATTACTCTTTCAACAGACACAGTAGTAAAAAAAAAATAATAAACTTAACCAAAATGAAATGGTTTTACAAATTGCAAGAGTTTAGTATGAGTAATAAATGTGTTATTAATTGGGTTAGTTATTTCAGTATATTCAATTCTGTGTACAGTGGATTATTAAGTCAATTGTAAGAAAAATCCTGCTACTCACTTCCTGGTATGCATTCATTTGTATCTGGCTCCTCATCTGCTTTTTGATCTACTCAGAAGAGCAACATTACAAATAAATACCATTTTAACAGAAGGATTAAGAAAACATGAAAGTAAAGCTCAAATGTCAGTTTCACAACCAAAACTGCAGAATGCATAAAACAAGTTTTCAGCTTTCATCCATTCTGCAGCATGACTCCTCATGGACCTTTTTAGAGTCTCCTTTTCAACTACAAGTCTAAGATCCAGCATAGGAGATGTGCAGCATTTTTCCTTTAATTCACTAGATCACAACACTGAAAATAGGAGTGACAAGCAAGATTCTACTCCCCATCCTCACACTGACTAGCCACAGGATTTCAGAAGTCACCTGATTTCTCTGAGCTGTTCTTGTTTACAAAATGAAGATAAAAATTCTTGCTCCACCAATTTTAATGAGGTTGTAAATATAAAATAGATAAAATTATTACATAAAAGTAAGGAATGACCTTTGAGGAGTTTTGTTGCTGTTTGATATAGGAAAACTCAGTGAGTACACATTTTTGTGATGACAATAAAGGCAGTTTGGCATAAAAAACCAGCATATAAATATAAATTATACATTTACCCAAATTTTGAAGTATAAAAATCAAAGTCATTTCCATCCCTCCCCCGATTAAGGCATTATTACCTTATTCATTTTATAACTTTACCAAATAAATACCTTATCTATTGACAAACTTCAAGATTTTCTGGCTCTTTAATATTCAGAATCAACTAACTTCACCTTCAGTTCATACTTAGTTATTTATACAAGCAGAGGCAGGATTCCCCACCCTTGTTGTGGGACCCTTTCCTTTGAACTGAAGGCTTTACCAGTTGTGCCCAGAGAAATCTAAATGCTGAGATATAAAAATCAAACACAGGAATAACTTAACCCAGGAAACCACTCTACTCTTCCTGCCTCCTGAAGGAGTTCTGCAAGTCAGAGAGTAAAAATCAGCTCATAACCATAGAAATACAATTTCCTATTTATAGAAATCCTTGTATCTCAAGGTTCTCTGATAAGATCCTCACAACAGTATCATCAGCAGAAGCCTTAAGAAATACAAACAGTATTAAAAACATCAAGTCAGAACTGATTTATAACAACTTAGGCAATATTTGCCACATAGTGACTAATTGGTTCTTTTATTCATCGGACAGCTGTGTCCCCTGACTGCCCAATTCACCCCAGAACTTAATACACAGAAAGACATGCAAATACGTAAAGATATTTACCATCTCCAGCACTACGAACTAATTCTTCTGGCAGATTATCTACTTTTGCTTGGTCTGTTCAGGAGAAATTAACAAATGGTTAACATGGCTGACCTTTGGAGAGAAAAGAACAATGAAATTGTCCCTGGAAGCTCCCGGAGTTGGAAGCAATTAGTCAAAAGGCAGTGAGGGGTGCAACCAAGATGTCTTCCCCCAAATACTTTCTCTTTAGATTAGCTACTTGAGCCAGTGCCATAGCAGGAGCTCCCATTTCAGCTCTGATGCAGCTCACATCAGCACACGGCTGCACACTGACTCCCAAGGGTTAGAGGGTTAGCTCAGAGCAAGCAATCTTCCAGCAGCAGGAAAAAGCACGGGGCTGCAACAGCCTCTCTATTCTTCTGGAAAGAGTAGGATGCTAGCCATGACTAACACCTTCCCCAACCTATGGTCATTAACAAATATTTGTGTATGTGCATCACTGCTTGTATATGCCTCTAGGAGTTTACTTGCTTGGGAAGTCAACTGAAGAGATGTAACTGGGGACCAGCTGCTAAGTGGAATCTTGGCAGGCTAGTGTGAGAGTGGGCATCGGTATTTGGAAGGGAGAGTGCAGGAAAACCTGTCAGCTGATGGCGATTTTCTTTTAACCCTTCGCATTCCTGAGTATTTCAAAGCTGCAGCATGGAAATATCCCTATGCTTCACAGGCAAGAGCTTTGCTAAATTGGACAATTGTTGCTGAGATTATTTTTTTCCCCTCAGGACCTGTCACCAATACAAGGAAGAACAATTAGGGCTATCTGACAAAGGCTTAGACTTGCCTTCTCTGGAATCATTCAGGCAGATGTGGGGGTTGGCCACCTGTTGACGAGGATTTAGAGAGAATTCTAGTCCTGGAGGGAATTTGAAATGGATCACCTCCAAGGTCCCTTCCAACCCTAAGATTCCAAGAACCTTGAGAGGGTTAGGACTGTGTCCTAAATTGGGAATGCAGTCTTCAGAATGCAGGGAATCTCTGAATTTGAAAAATAGTTTGGTGTAGTGACTCTTTTTCTTTTAAAACTCTGACTTCTTAATCTCAATTACAGATGCATAACATTTTTCTAAACCTGATAATGGTCAGTTATTAGTCATAAGAGTTTGGCAGTGGTTAACTTTCACCGAATAAATTTTCTTATGATTATCTGCAACCCCATGGGAACATTTTAGTTTCAAAACAGTAAGAGTAGGGCCAGAGCTATGGCATAGCAGGCTAAACCACCACCTGTGGCTCCAGCATCCCATATGGGTGCCAATTCATGTCCCAGCTGTTCCTTTTCAGATCCAGCTTTCTGCTAGCCTGGGAAAGCAGGAGAAGATGGCTCAAGTGCTTAGGCCCTTGCACCCGCATGGGACTCCTGGAAGAAACTCCTGGCTCCAGGCTTTGGGTAGGCTCAGCTCCAGCCATTGCAGCCATTTGGGGAGTCAATCAGCAAATGGAAGACCTTTCTCTCTGTCTTTCCCTCTCTCTCTCTCTCTGTAACTCTACCTCTCAAATAAATAAATGAAAGCTCAAAATGGTAAAACACTTAGAATTCATGGTTTCTAAGTCTATTCAACTGGCATATACGTCTCTATATACATTATGCTTTCTGTTAGTACTGAAGAAATCCTTCACCAATTAAAGCAGCACACAGTGGGAAACAAGTATTCACATTAGGAAGTATTGGGGATTACAATTCCAGTACCTAAATGAAGTGTGGGAATAGAAAAGGAAGGCTAAAAGAGAAAGGAAAATTCTTAAAGCCAGGGACTAATTCAATTCTATATCATGTAAAATTCATCAGCTATCCAACAGTCATAATAACACGGCTACTTCAGAGATGCTCTGAAGAATAGTTTGTTGATGTTGAGCTCCAGGTCTGCTGTGTGGTACTAAGCAGATGATTCACCTCCCTGAGCTTCATTTGTAAAATGGGAAGAGTAATTCATCTCAGAGTTGCTTATGCTGATTAAATGAGAAAATACAAAGTTCTTAGCCAAGTTTTGGTACATAAAATTCAATAGATGTTAGCTATTGCCTGTTCCACTAGTCTTACTGTCTACCGCAAACCTTTAAAACTCAATGTACTCAAATAAACACTCGAATTGGGATTCTATGAATCTAAGAAACCTCGTGTTCTAGTACCAAACCTCACACATGATTTTAAAGCAAAGTGCCAGCCATTTTAGGGTAAGCCACTTTAGCACACTTAGGAAAGGTTATTCTCATCCAGTAACCCCCTCCACATGGTGGGTTCAGTGCACAGTAGCATGCAGTGAGGCCACAGACGAGCACATAGGCATTTGTAAGCTTAGGTGGTGCATGAACAGTGGGCAAACTTGATTCTCACTTGATGAATCTGATGAAATGTCTTCTAGACTTTTGGAAGGCATTTTCCTAGCAGCACTCCTTTCCAAAGTTTTCAAAACAGGACTGGGTTCTTCTTCTGAACCTGTTACAAGACAAAATTGATGAACACTGCACGATACCAAAAAAGAGATTCTTTTGATAACCAATGGACATTGAAATAGGTGAAAAGAAAATGTCATAAGCCTCACTACTTTTATGTACTCTAACAAGCACTTACTTCACACAAGAAAATAATATGTCTCCACTGTTAATATGACAATTTCAAAATTTTTTCCTGGGGCCAGTGTTGTAGCACAGAGGGTTAAGCTGCTGCCTGTAAGGCAAGCATCCCATATGAGTGAGTCCCAGCTGCTCCGCTTTCAATACAGTTTTGCTGCTAATGCACATGGGAAATCAGCAGAAGATGTCCCAAGTGCTTTGTCCCCTGCCAACCACATGAGAGATCCAGATGGAGTTTCAAGCTCTTGGCTTATGCTTGTCCCAGCCCTAGCCATTGAGGTGATTTGGGGAGTGAACAGTGAATGGAGGAATGGAGGAAGATTTCTCTGTCTCTCCCTTTCTAACTCTTCCTTTCAAAAAAAAAAAAAAAAAAAAAAACCTTCAAAAAATTTTCTGTGGCTGGTGCTGTGGCATAGCAGGTAAATGCCTGTAGTACCCACATCACATACGGGTGTGGTTTGGCTCCACCTCCAATCCACCTCCCTGCTAATGTTCCTGGGAAGGCAGCAAAGGATGGCCCAAGTGCTTGGGCCCCTGTATACATGTGGGAGACCTGGATGAAGCTCCTGGCTCTGGGCTTGCAATTGGCCTAGCTCCAGCCACTGTGATCATTTGGGGAGTGAACCAGTGGATGGAAAAATCTCTTTTCTCTCTGTAACTCTATCTTTAAGATAAATAATTTTTTTTTTTTTTTTGCAGGCAGAGTGGATAGAGAGAGAGACAGAGAGAAAGGTCTTCCTTTTTGCCTTTGGTTCACCCTCCAATGGCTGCTGCGGCCGGCGCATTGTGCTGATCTGAGGCTAGGAGCCAGGTGCTTCTCCTGGTCTCCCATGGGGTGCAGGGCCCAAGCACTTGGGCCATCCTCCACTGCCTTCCCGGGCCATAGCAGAGAGCTGGCCTGGAAGAGGGGCAACCAGGATAGAATCCGGCGCCCCAACCGGGACTAGAACCCGGTGTGCCGGTGCCGCAAGGCGGAGGATTAGCCTGTTAAGCCACGGCGCCGGCCAAAGATAAATAAATCTTTAAAAACAAAACAAAAATTTTCCTATTGAGGAAATATTTGCAAACACAAACCACATAAAAAGATTATTACACTCGGGGGCCAAAGCTGTGGCATAGTGGGTAAAGCTATCACCTGCAGTGCTGGCATACCATGTGGGTGCCGGTTCAAGTCCCAGCTGTTCCACTTCCAATCCAGCTCTCTGCTATGGCCTGCGAAAGCAGTAAAAGATGGCCCAAGTCATTGGACCCCTGAACCCACATTGGAGACCCAGAAGAAGCTCCTGGCTTCGGATGGGCACAGCTGCAGCCATTGCAGCCATCTGGGGAGTGAACCAGCGGATGAAAAACCTCTCTCTCTCTCTTTCTCTCTCTCTCTCTGCTTCTGCCTCTCTGTAACTCTTTCAAATAAATAAATAAATCTTTAAAGAAAAAATGCTGAGAAATAACATGGAGCAGTCAACTTTTTACTTAATTAGGTCATTTAATTTAATTTACTTATTTGAAAGGCAGAGAAAGAGATAACTTAGATCTACTGGTTTATTCCTTAAATACCCACAAAAACCAGGGTGGGGCCAAGCCAAAGCCAGGAGTCAGGTACTCCACTCAGGTGTCCCATGTAGAATACAGGGATTCAAGCCATCATCTGCTGCATTTACAGAAAGCTGGATGAGAAACAGGATAGCTGAAACTCGAACCAGGCACTCCCATGTAGGATGCAGGCAACCCAAGTGGTGGCTTAACCTCCTACACCAAAACACCCATCCCAGCTAGGTTACTTTAAAAGGAGGAATTCTATCACTTACTAATGGCTCAATTTTATAAAGGGAAAGACATTTCAGAATCAAGACAGAGAGGGGAAAAAAAGAGTGCACAATCTCAGAATAAGACTAGTCCTTAAATTAAATACATCCACTGCACAAAAAAATTCCCAAATAATCCTTAATCTCTCCATTTTGACAGTGAAAACATGATCAAGAATAAGGCCTGGGGGCTGGCACTGTGGCACAGCGGGTTAATGCCCTGGCCTGAAGCACCAGCATCCCATATGGGCACCAGTTCTAGTCCCAGCTGCTCCTCTTCTGATCCAGCTCTCTTCTGTGGCCTGGGAAAGCAGTAGAAGATGGCCCAGGTCCTTGGGCCTCTGCACCCACGTGGAAGACCAGGAGGAAGCACCTGGCTCCTGGCTTCAGACCAGTGCAGCTCTGGCTGTTGCAGTCATCTGGGGAGTGCACCAGCGGATGGAAGACCTCTCTCTTTGTCTCTGTCTCTACCTCTCTCTATAACCCTATCTTTCAAATAAAATAAATCTTTTTAAAAAAGAATAAGGCCTGGCCTGAGTACTGCCATTTATCATTGTTGGATTCTCAGAGCCTAGAATAATGACCGGCGATAGTCACTTCAAAAATATTTACTGAGTCAACAAATGATTCAATTAATTAATCATTGAATTTAAGAACCTCTTCCCTAGATGATAATTTCCTGAAGTGCATTCCAATTCTGTCTAAAGTTACTATGCATTTCATAGGAAATGGATTCTAAGGCAAATTAGATTTTGGGTGCTCTTTCTTCAAATTTAAAAGGCTTCCTACTGCAGACCTTCTCAGAGATTTTAACATGCTAATCACATGCATAATATATCAGCTTTTTCCAAAGTTTTTTTTTTTTAAGATTTATTTATTTTATTTAAAAGTCAGAATTACACAGAGAAGGAGAGGCAGAGAGAGAGAAAGGTCTTCCATCCGCTGGTTCACTCCTCAGGTGGCCTCAACAGCAGGAGCTCCACCGATCTGGAGCCAGGAGCTACCTCTGGGTCTCTCACGTGGGTGCAGGGGCCCAAGGACTTGAGCCATCTTCCACTGCTAAGATTTATTTATTTGAAAGGCAGAGTTAGAGAGACGGGTTGGGGGATGTCTTCAATCCACTGGCTCACTCCCCAAATGGCTACAACAGCCAGGGCTGGGCCAGGCCAAAGCTAGGAGCTAAGAGTTTCTTCTGTGTGTTCCACATGAATGCAGGGGCCCAAGCACTTGAACCATCTTCCACTGCTTTCCCAGGCACATTAGCAGAGAGTTGAATTAGAAGTGGAGCAGCTGGGACTCGATCCAGCATCCATGTGAGATACCAGCATCCCAAGTAGCGGCTTTACCTGCTACACTACAACACTGGCCCCCTATGTGTCTTCTATGTCTGTCTCTTTATTTCTTTCAAATAAAAACACACAAACTAAAAAAAAATTTTTTTTAACTGACCCTATAGCTACTTGCAAAGGAACCCAAACCTCACAAGTCAGTTACTCTGTAACACTTATGTACTCATATTTTCATTGAGACTATAGTCTATTAAAGTACAAGGAAGAGGCTACTACTGTGCTGCAGTGGGTTAAGCCACTGTCTGCAACACCAGCATCCCATATGAGCACTGGTTAGAGTCCCAGCTGCTCCACTTTTGATTCAGCTCTCTGCTAATGCATCTGGGACAATAGCGGAAAATGCCCCAAGTACTTGGACAGACCTTCCCCAGATGTGGGAGATCCAGATGGAGTTCTTGGCTTTGGTCTGGATCCTCCCTAGCTATTGCAGCCACTTGTGGAGTGAACTAGGGAATGGAAGATATCTCTCTCTCTCTCTCTCCCCCCACAATGCCGTAACTCTGCCTTTGCAACAAATAAATTGAAAAAAGCAAGAAAGCAAGAAGAAAGAAGGAAGGAAGAGAAAGAAGAAAGAGAGAGAGAGGAGGGAGGGAGGGAGGGAGGGAGGGAGGGAAGAAAGAAACTACAAGGAGGGTGGTCACCAGTTATTGTGCAACTTTAGTTAAAATGCCCCAGGCAGAGAACACCTGTATCCTTTCATCATTCTAACCAGTTAGCTTTTCATTCCTATTTGGAGATTCTCTGCTAAAACACACAAGTGTTGCCAAGTATTGATCAGAATAGCAAAACGAGACAGTTCCCATGATTATAACTGGGCTGCAACCAGTACCCCCAAGCCCACTGAGATGATTAAGATCTTCATCAACTTAGCCAAAACTGAAGCCAAAGAAATGCGGTAGGCCAGGCAATGCCTTTAGATGGAAATAGGTGATTCCATCTGACCAAAGTCATATTCTAGAATGGGAAGATTCTGCAGATAACTGAAAGTACGAGGGAGAGAGATGCAATAAAAAATACCAATGCACAAGGAATCTGAGGGGAAGGAAAATTCTAAACTCGCACTTTGTCCTGGGTCTTTAGCCACCATTGTACAAAAATACTGCTTCTAAATGGGAACTCTGTGCCCATTTGTGTCATTTTCTTGCCACAAACCTTACTAGAGACTTTTATGAGGATTGTCAATTTTCCCAAGAGGAAAAAACCGACTTAAAGGTTTTAAACATGATTTCTATATCCAAACATTTATTTAAAATATATTTTTGAAGTCTAAACATTATAAAGGCAGGTTAATCAGAAGGTCAGACACCAAAACACAGCCTTGCAATAAAGCTGTTTCTATGTAATTTATTTGACTAGAGAGTATAAACGAAATTTTTTGTTGTTGCTGCTAAGAAAGGCTTGGGAGGACTAAGTGACAAAAAGAATTTAGCACCATTTGGGATTATCAGATTAATATCAATTTTTAAAAAGTACCCTTTAATTCAGCATTCCATAAAGCATACTCATTATGGAACAAAAATAACACAATGCTCACTGGAGGAATTTCTATAGCTTTCAGCATTAGAACCGGTGTTTCCATCTGAAAAATCTGAGTCAGAAAAGCCTTCTTTTTCTTCCTCTTGTCTCTTACATGGTGATGCCAGAATCAGCTCAACTCTGCTTGTATTGGTAGGGTTTTCTTTCTTTTTCAGGATAACAGGTTGACTAATTGCTTCAAGAGATTCTTCACAACCAGGTTTCTGGAAAGCCCCTGCAACCTCATTTTCACTGTCCCTGTCTTCTGGGGGTTTTATAGTTTTAGTGGCCCCAATGTCATGGTCCACATGGAGTTGTGGGTTTCTGGGGTTCTCACTCCCACTTTCAGAGCCACAAAGATCTATCAATAAATCAGTCACAGCTTCTTCTCCTCCCAACACTTTATCACTGTGGTTGACTTGAGATTCCAAACCATTACTGTTAACCCTCATGCCAGAGGCCTCCGCAGCTGCCTGGTATAAATGCAGAACTGCCCCCAAGGACCCGGCCTGTTCTGACTGTGAGAGCTCCTTGTTAGTTTTTCCCTTCCCTGACACCTGAAGCCAGTCGGGAGGAACTTGAGAGGATTCTGTAAGAAGTTTCTCAAAACCAATATCAAAAGCACTCTCAGTTACTGAGGGAGCCTCAGCCTTTTCTACTGTTTCTTTTATTTCCTCAAGATGGAATTCAGGAGTAAGTTGCTTGGGCACCTTCGTACTATCTGTTACTTTGGCTGGGAAAAGAGCCCCTGCATCATTTTCACATTTTGAAGAGGTGGTGTTAATTGTTTCCTTCATAAGTTTTTCTAATCCAGCACTGAATTCAAGGAACTCTGACCTAGGTTGAATAATTGTTTCCCTCACAATTTCTGCCACTTCCCAGGGTAGCTCCTTGCCATTCTGAGGATCAGTAGAAGCAGATGACCTAGGGGTCTGTTCTGATAGAGACACTGGGGTGGCTAAACAAGATCTAACTTCATGAGTTTTATCAGATCCTACATTAAAGGAATAAAAATCCTTCTCAGGAAATATGGTGTCCATTGTAGCCCACCGTGGGATCACTGCCTGGGAATTTGGGGGGTAACCTGCTGCCTGTACTCCTTCAGGAAATTCTTTCACTTCTCTAGGACCTGCTTCCCTCCCAGCTGGATAACTCAACCAAGATTCTGTAACTAGCTTCTGTAATGCAGTATTTACATTATCTGATGCAGGTTTGGGTGGAAGAACAACTTTCTCTATAGTCTCTGAAATTTCCCTTTGAGAAGGCAGTGCCTTATCCTGGGGAGCAAGATAAGTAACCCAAGACAAAGGCCTATCTTGGGGGGAATTGTCCACATTCCCCAAAGAACCCTTTCTGTGGAGATGGGAAGGCTGATCCAACGGATGAGAAACTTCTGCAGCCATTTGAAGTAAGTTCTCCGTGTTGAGCTGGCACTCACCACTTTCAGTTTTCAGAGCAAAAGCTGTGTTTCCTGAAGCTTCATCCCTCTCTGGATAAGGAGCTATTATTTCTCCTTGATGGGCTGAAGTGTTGTCACTCTGTTCTATCCCTTTTTCAAAAAATCTACCCTCAGCAGGCTCAGAGTTTGTGCTAGTGGTAACGGGGTCCAAGTTGGTTTGCAAGGGAGAAAGTGAAGTTCCAGTTGTTTCCTTCAAGAGTTTGTCAAGTCTGGCAGTTAAAGTGTTCTGGTTGAACTTTGTAGGGGCTACTGTTTTGTCCACATGCTCATCAGTGACCTTAGGTTCTTTGTCTTCTTTCTCAGTATCAGCAAAATCTGTCTTCTGAGGCCATGTTCTATTTTGAGAAACATCTAGTTTGAGTACTTGTTTTCCATGAATTTTTTCACCAGAAGGTTGAATTGCTGGTGATGAAGCTTCTGAAAGCAGCTTCTGTAAGCTGTCATTAAAAGTATCTTTGTAGTCTTTAGAAACAACACTTGTTTTCACAATGGATTCTTGAATATCTTGATCTGAGTAATCCTCTTCTTTCTTGAACACCGGGGTAGCATACCCTTCCAAATTCTTTTCCACATTTTCCTTTGATGATTCATTTCCTGACAACTGATCAGTGGATTTCCTGGGTAGTCCCAATGAAAATATGGTTTCATCTGGTAGCACCTGGAATTTGTACTTTGAATTAAATTTCTCCATTTCCTCTCTTGTCCTAACTTTTTTTTGACTCAGAAGTGCCTCTACTTCACGGGTATTTCCCTCTGATGACTTAATGCTATTGGATTCCTTGAGTTGCTGGCTATTAGAAGGCAGAGAATTCTTTTGGTTTATAGTGGTAGCATTCTTCTCATCATTATCTTTATAGTTTGGATTAGCTCCTAAGTCCCAAAACTTTTTCAGATTCTCAAATTGAGAGTGATTATAGACATGTTCTGCATTGGGTTCATCTATTCTTTCTTTCAGGGACACAACCTTAAAGTTGGTATTTGATTCACCAATTAGAGATCTGTCTTTCTCCAAAGAAGTGTATTTTTCATTTCCAACATTTGTGGAATGTGGCGGTGCTGATGAAGTAATGGATCTTATAGAGTGTGAACTGTCTTCCAGTGGCAATCCTTGTTTAGGCTCATCTATCTTATTCTGAAACAGAGATACTTTATCTGAGTGGTCAGCTGGAGGATGGATTTTGGATGGATCTGATCTTTGGAACTTGCTCTCTTTAGGTTTATTAGAGGAATAAAAGCTAGGGAAGTGGGATGTTTGATCATCCTCATCTAAAATGATTTTTCTGGCAGTGAACTGATTATATTCATTCTGGCTTGTAGATAAACTGCCCGTGGAAGCACTCTGGGACTTCGCAGCCTGGGATGCTTTAGTGGAGGACTGTTTCTGGTTAAATGACGATGTGGGTTCTTTAGGAGTTAATTTAGCAGTAGCTTTCTCTCCTTCCCAAAAGGATATTCTGTCACTCACTCTTTTGTATCTCTCTCTTAGCACTTGGTTCTGGGGAACGCCACCAGCTTCTTTTTCTAATTGGACCTCAGGCTTCTTCCAAGAGGATCCATCATTAGCAGCCTCAGGTGGCAACGCAGTATTCCTCGGCTCTAAGGAAGCTTTCGGGGTAGAAGTATTTGCTTCTTTCTTCTTTCTCTCAGCTTTCATGTTGTCTTTCAATCTTGATTCTTGGACAGTTATTGAAGGGTCAAAATTCACTCCTGCATTTCCTCTATTTTTTTCATGAACATAAAAACGGGGATCTTCCTCTCCCAAGCTGCCAACACTACTGTTGTGTGGAACTTGGGCTTCTGATTTGGATCCCTTGTGAACACTGTATGAATAGTTACTGGTTGGGGAAAATATCCCATTTCCTTCTTCCATGCTTCCTGAACCTTGGCTATAGTCCATATTTTTACTTGCTTGACCAGGGATGCCATAGATTTCAAATGGTTGCAATACAACTGGGCCTTCCTTTGGGGTGCCTTGTTGAGGGAAATTTATAGAGTTCAATTTGATATTCACATGATTATCATGGCAATTTCCAGAAGGCAACATATCTTGCTCTACCTGGAATGTTGAATCAGAATTCACAGGCTTCAAGCCAACTTTAGTGGATGGCAGGGTCTTGGAGTCATTTTCTTCTAGACCAGTGTCATCTGCCACCACGGAAATAGCAACTTGTGATTCCGAGTCTGTTTTTAGTTCAGACTCCTTTCCTTGGGGATACTGGAAGGATGACTTATTGCCATCAGAATGAGAACTTCTGTTAAACCAGTCTAGGACTTTAGATATGGAATCATCAGTTGTTTTCCTTATCTCATTGGCATATGGACCAGAGCTTGAGGTTGTCTTAGTGGTTAGAGTGGTAAGAAAAGGGGGCTTACCTTGCTGATGGTCTCTAGAACTGTGATCTGGCACCTGAGATGGCTCAGGCTCAACACCATGAGACAGTTCATCTGCAACATAGACATGCTTTTCTAAATAAGAGAATGATTAAAGAATTATGATTCAATCATCAATTCTGTTTAAAAAGGTACTTTGTTCTTCCTACTCCACTAGCTGTTTATATCAGCATCTTTCATGGATTTATAACTTACATTATATGTAAGTCATCCTAATTAAAGTATTCTATATAGGTGCCCTATGACAGTGAAAGGAAGGTAAATGTAAACCCCTGGAACTAAAGAATATAGACCTAATTAGGAAATTTCTTTGAAGTTCCTGGTTTATTTTAAAAATTAATGTGAATTTTGCATTCTGCTTCATGTATCATTTTTAGCATTAAGTTTCTCCTCTCTCAAGCCTTTGCACAAAACTGATATACCAAGCTGATTTTATGAGTTTACTCAAACCTCTCACAGTGTCATAAGCCCTAGAGGAGGCTTAAATGCAAATTTGAGGAAGAGAAATTTGTGTGATTTCAGGAATCAGAAAAGTAATTTCAAGTAAGATTGAATAAGGAATTCCCTACAGAACATTTGAGTGGGACAATGAGGATATTTGCATTCCTGGGTCTTATTCCTGATTTATTGAACCAGAACCTATAGAGATGGGGCCCAGCATCTTTATTTACATCTATTCTCATGATTATCTTGCACACTGGAGTTTAAGAACCATGATCTCACCTGGCTTCCTCCATTTTGTCCTATTTCCTTTCTGTTTGTAAGTTGGACGTTGCTTCTGTGAGCTAAATAAAAGGACTGATGGACAACGTGCTTACTTTCTGTTCCCCGATGCCAGGTAACTAATGGCTACAAGGCTGGAGGATATTTAAGTTCTTTCTAAGCTTTCAAGAAAGCAGAGAGACTTTTCTGAGCCTAGTCATGGGCACATAGTACATTTAGATGAGGGAACACACATTTTACCAAGACTTGTTAGGAATTTAGTTAAGGCCTTATAATTAAGGCTCAGATATTTTAGCGTTTCTCCTCTTCCTAAAAATGCTAAGCTATCTAACACATGCAACAAGGATGTTCCTAAAAACTGAGATCAAAGTTTATAAAGTCAACCACATTTCAAAGGTACTAGAAGGAATATCTGTTAATAAAAATCCAGTCTTTAATTTTAATTGTCAACCTCAGCTAAACATGAAAATAAGGTTTGTACAATAATTGGTACACAGCAAATATTGGTTTCCTTAAGTGTGCATTGTATTATTAAATGTGTCATTAATTGTGAAATTCCTTTGAGAAATCTGTAGGAATTCTATGTTTATATACTATTTAATAATGATGGAAAAAATGTCTGATACACTGTTAGTGAAAAGAGCTGGCTGGGCAATGTAAATTCAATTGACAATTATTTTCATGCCTAAAAATCATTGGAAAGCTCTACAACTAAATGTTAGAAATAGTTAATGCTGAATGATGATATCATAGATGAGATTTTTAGTAATTCTGTTGCATTTATTCTTCTTAAGTGTTTACAGTGAAGGTTTTTGCTTTTAAATTAAGAATATTTTAAAAATTCAATACCAGGTAATATTTCATTTCCTCTGAAGAATTCTTCTTATCCCGGTATGATAATCAGGGTGATACTGGCTGTCCTAAAGCTCAGAGCTAATGTCAAATGCTAGTGATTTACACACTCACAGTTAACTACTATTTTTAGTCCTATTTTCTTTTTATGTTCAAGTATTTGCTTAAATATATTTTTGCAGTTTGCAAAAAGGGGGAAAGCATGGCATTAGTTGGTGAGCAGAATTTTTTTTGTAAGTATTCTCTGAGACCAAAAGGACTATCAATCAAAAAGATGTTTTCCTCCCAAATTTAATGGTTAGTTAGGATTTAAAGATCAGAAATCACAGATAAGCAAATATAAAACAACAACCCATGGAAAAGCAGGTGCAATTTCAAAAGTAGGAATGGATGACCTTTTTAATATTGATTGCAGTAAAGGGAAATATTATCAGAGGATTTCTTTTGGCCTTTCAATAAATATTTATGTAAATATTACTCAATTATTTGCTGATGTTTAATCAAATGTTAGTGATTTCCTTTAACATGAGTTTTTTTTTTTATTTTTTGAAGAAGCAACTGCTCATTTTAATTTTCTTTTTTTTTAAGGTTTTATTTACTTATTTGAGAGGTAGAATTACAGACAGAGGGTGAGACAGAGAAAAAGGTCTTCCATCTGCTGATTCACTCCCCAAATGGTCTCAATGGTCAGAGCTGGGCTAATCTGAAACCAGGTGCTAGGAGCTTCTTCCGGCTTTCCATGCAGGTGCAGGGGCCCAAGCACTTGGGCCACCCTCCATTGCTTTCCCAGGCCATAGTAGAGAGCTGGATTGGAAATGAGCAGCTAGGACACAAACTGGCACCCATATGGAATGCTGGCACTACAGGCAGAGGCTTACCTTACTGTGATACAGCGCCAAAACCAGCTTAAAACCAGCATCCCCTTTTAAGCATTTTAGACAAATGTAGTCCTGTTCAAATTATTTAAAATGTCTTGTTGGGGGTGCCTTGTCTGTTAAATGGACTGACCCCCAACATGGATGAAACTGTAGAGCTGAACAAAAGTGACTCAGGGTTAAAGTAATACTAACAAAGGAGAGGGACAGCAACAGAGTTAATGACTTGATTGTTGCTGTTGTAAATACTACAGACTATAAAGAAATTACCATAGGGTTGGATGCAGACACATTGAAACTGAGGAAGAGTATACAGCATTAATTTTCTATTTCCATATTTTTAAAACATAAGAATTATGAAGTAATAATATAGGTATGAGAACATGGATTAAGGCATCCAATGAGAGTGGTAAGACCCTCAAGACAGGGCTGGTTGGGGTCAGTGTTGTGATGCAGCAGGTTAAGCTGCCACCTTTGATGCCTGCATCTCATATGGGCACCAGTTCAAGTCCTGGCTGCTCCACTTTTGATCCAGTTTCCTGCTAATGTGCCTGGGAAAGCAGCAAAGGCTTAGACCCATGGTATCCATGTGGGAGATCTGGATGGAATTCCAGGCCCCAATTCCAGTTGTTGCAGCCATTTGGGAAAGTGAACCACTGGATGGAAGATCTCTCTCTCTCTCCCTCTGAGTGTGTGTCTGTCTGCCTTTCAAATAATCTAAAAATAAATGAATAAATCAGTAAAATCTCTTTAAAAAGGGTTAGTTAACAGAGAAAGGTGTTATTCTCTTTGCCTCTCAACTCACTCAACTTGAAGGAAAAAATTCTTTCAGAAATTTAAAGTCTAAGAACAAGACTGGAGACCCTGAGCAAGCCAGTCTTGGGCTTTTTCATCATAAGGACTCCAACTCTATTTTTCCATCTTTCAAGGCTAAGAAAGTAAAGATTTTTTTTTTTTAGATTACAAGAAATAGCAAAGTTCAGGAAAATAGTAATTGATAAATTCTGCATTAGGTGAGAATTAATACGCTCATCTGCTAAATAATCCATTTGGTTACATTTATAGCATACTGCATAAATGGTCAGAAACTGCTATCCTCATTCTTACAGTCATAGGTAACTGAAGAAAACCTCCAAAGTCATTCAGAGGTATAAACAGTCCTGATGGCATTTGTCTAGCTAGAATGCCTAGGAGGTAAAATTCTGCTTCTTAATGCTGGCTGCTTGGTCTGTCCATCCCCAGCACACTGGGTTAGTTTTTATAATCTGGTAGTGACAACTCTTACCAGCAGGGTTTTTGGTTAATTCTGACTCAAGCCTTGGTAATTCTGATGATTTAGCTTGGCGATCATGGATGGTAGGTGAATTCTCAGTGGACTGTGGTCCTGTAGTTAAAACTTTTGAGTTAGAATGGAGCCCATGATTTGGAAAAGACCCAGAAGTCACTGTTGGATGTGCTTCATTTATTGATACACTTGGGCTTGAGGCTGATAGAGGAAAAGGAAAAGCCTTCCTGTGTGGGGAGGGTTTGAGGTCGTTCTGAAACTCGTCTACGTCCCCTGCAGCTTCTGTTCCATTCTTCAACCTGTCAGCTTCTAGAACACTAAACTCCCCCACTTCCCGGCCGTGGTTGAGCCCAGGGCCCTGTGGAAGTTCGTCCTTCACTGCAGAGAACCTCACGTGCTTGAGTGGCTCCAGTGAGTTTAGGGAAGAGTCATCTTCCAGAGAATTCTCCTTCTCAGAAATTCTCTCATGGATGGTTAGGCCAGGTGACACAATTTTGCTCTTGGGTTCAAAACTGTGATTTAAACGAAGGGTCTCTGAGTCTGTGCTACTGGAACTGGAGTTGCGCTTGAGGATCCCTCTTGGAGCTCCTCTTGCATTCAGGGAATCTGTCCTTTGTCTGGGAAAAGATTGGTTATCATCTTGCTTTAAGTCATTTGATTTGTTGATCATCTTCCTGGCTTTTGGAATTGGGACCTTGATTTGGGATCCATTTGCTGAGCTTGGCAAAGTCTGCTTTGAATTCTCTAACTTTTGGCTTGAAATATCTTGGATAGATGAATTTTCTTTTGATTCTGATAATTCACCTGACAATCAGAACACATTAGGTGATGTATCAAATAAATAGTAACTCTACAGTTTAAAATATCTATAAATAAGCTTAATCATATTTAGTGGAAAGTAGTAAAATATTAAAGTCAGTAAAGTAGGTAGTGTAAGTACAGACCTAATGTAAAAAGCCTTCAAAATTCATGCATGAGAGCACAGATATTTTTTAGGGCAGTGAAACTGTTCTGAATAACAATCGGGGATAACTGGCATTACATATTTGTCCAAACCCACAGACCGTATAACACCAAGAGTGAACCCTAATGTAAACTGTGGACTTTGGGTGATAATGGTGTCTCAATGTAGTTCATCAGGTCTAAGAAATGAGCCAATTTGGTGAGGGATGTTGATAATGAGGGAGGCTAGCATATGTAGGCATAGGGTATATATGACAGACATTTACAGTTTCTGCTCAGTCTTGCTGTGAAACTAACACTGTCCTACAAAATAAAAGCTATTTAAAAATTCACACACAAACATCATCGTACCGTTTATAGACTGTGCATTTGAGGTAACAGTCCTTTTTATACTTTGGGGACTTTTACATGCAATACAGAATGTTTTTTTAAAAAAGAATTTCTCAAAAGAGGCTTGAAGAAAAACACAAAAGTCACTTTAAAACTTCATATATGCTGGGCTGCCCTTGTGGTATAGTGGGTTAAGCCATAGGCTGTGTCACTGGCCTCCCACATGGTGCTAATTTGAATCCCAGCTGCTCCACTTCTAATCCAGTTACCTACTAATGTGCCTGGGAAATCAGTGAAAGATGACCCAAGCAGTTGGACCCTTGTCACCTACATGGGAGATCCAGATAATGCTCCTGGCTTCAGCTTGGCCCAACCCTAGCTGTTTCTGCCATTTGGAGAATGAACCAGAGGATGTAAGATCTCTCTTTGTTTTTCCCTTCTTCTCTCTGTAACTCCACCTTTCAATTAAATAAATCTTTTTTTTTTCTTTTCTTTTTCTTTTTTTGACAGGCAGAGTGGACAGTGAGAGAGAGAGACAGAGAGAAAGGTCTTCCTTTTCTGTTGGTTCTCCCCACAATGGCCGCTGCAGCCGGCACACCGCACTGATCCGAAGCCAGGAGCCAGGTGCTTCTCCTGGTCTCCCACGCAGTTGCAGGGCCCAAGGACTTGGGCCATCCTCCATTGCACTCCTGGGCCACAGCAGAGAGCTGGACTGGAAGAGGAGCGACTGGGACAGAATCAGGCGCCCCAACCGGGACTAGAACCCAGTGTGCCGGCGCCACAGGCGGAGGATTAGCCTATTGAGCTGTGGCGCTGGCCTAAATAAATCTTTTTAAAAATTCATGTATGGAAATAATTAAATGAAACTCAATTAAAAAATTATTTGGAGATAGGTAAGGAGAAGGAAACAGAGGAGAAGCAAAGAGAGAGGGGAAGAGGGAGGGAGGGGAGAAGAAGGGAAAAAGAGAGGGAGAGGGAGAGGGAGAGTGAGAGAGAGACAGAGACAGAGAGCGCCTCCCAGGCACTGATTTGCTCCTGAAATGACTGAAGCAGCCAGGGTATGGCCAAGCTGAAGGCAGAAGTAACTCCATCCAAGACCTCCCATGTGGCGGCAGGGACCTCACAACTTGAGCCTTCACCTGCTGCCTCCCAGACTGCACGTTAGCAGGAAGCTGGAACTGAGAGCAGAGCCAGGACAAAAATACATGTACTCTGAAATGGCAGGCCAGGTGTCTTACCAGTGTCTCAATGGCTAGGTTAAATGCCTGCCCCAGACCTTACTTTTTTAAAGAGAAATCCCCAATACATGGAACAAAAGAATTAAAAAAAAAATTAAAAAAAAGAAAGAAAACAGGGAACAGGGAACATGTATCAGTGATTCTTTTTCCTATGAAATATTGTATATAAAGTATGCCCAATAGAAAATGCACTAGTATACTAATATTAAAACTCTTGCTCTACTGTTCAGTTGTTAATTATCTGCCCCTTGACCAATGTTTAATGTTTGTGGGATCCTTTTACAATTGATTTTCAAGAGATTGACTGGTCTAGTACTGGTATTTCCTCTCAATAGTATGTAAGCACAGAAAAATTACTTAAGAGAAAGACTTAAATCAATTAAGTAAAAAATCTCATCAAATGTCCCTGGGCCACTGGGCTATTAATTACAGAATAGAGGAGTATAATGTTGTCAAGCATCCCTTTGCTCTTGAGGTATCTTATTTTCATTTAAAACAGAGAACTGTGTCAGCATGTGGTAGGCATGTAGTAAATTAGTTAAGTGAAAGACTGAATGCCTTTGGTCAAAAAATCTCCCAATTCACAGATGAGGGAACCCAAGCCATGGAGATCATGTAACAAGTGGCAGCTGCAAAACTGGAATTCATGAACTTCCAGTTTCTAAAATTTCTGCTTTCTCTCCCCTAGGGAGGAAACCAGTGGGCATAGCAGAATAACAAAACCATCAGGATCTTTCACTTTCTCTTGGAAGTTATTTTAGTTTAAGGAACTCTGAGAATTTCCCCTAGTTCACAGATAACCAAGATAAAAATATCTAGTCCATAAAAATAATATTTACCCTCCTTGGAAATCTGAAATAAACCAGCTCCTCCATTTTTTGACTGTTCATTTTTGATTTGCGGTGATAAGTGATCTTCTGACAACTTGGAGCCATTAAATGGATTCTTCCTTTGCTGGGGAAAAATATTATCTATTAAACTTATTTAAAAACGTATTTTAAATGTCATAACAGCAAGTCAGTGTTGGCAAATGCTTATTCTCTCAAATATTTGATAGCTAGTAAAATCTGTAAAATGGTTGTCCTGATTTATCTGTTTAGCCCAAAATTATCATATATACCATAAAATAAAATTGTATAAAACATATAAAATATTTCTTGTCAGAGTATTGCAAAGTTAGATAAAAAACAAGCCTTCAAATCAAGATACTGTTTTTAAGGTGAGGAAAATTTGGCCTTGGACATATCAAGGATCTGGTCAGGATCAAGGCAAACCTGGATCTCAAATCAGGTCAGATTGCCACCAGTGCTCTTTCCAGCACTCATCAGCTGCAAGATTACATTAGGAACTACAATTTTAATTGATTCATCCTAAGGATTTAGAAGACACTTAAGGTATCTTGAAGTACTTGTTAGTCACTACTATGATCATTAGTTCTAATGACAGGGTATCAGTAAATAGAGACTTTTTATTAATGCAAGATTGAATACCACTGTTTATTATCTGCAGTTTCATAAACTGGTAATTCCCTCCCAGAAGCATACCGCTAATGGAGATTGAGGACACTATGAGTAGGAATAAGGACTGACATGGAAGTAATAAGCCACTTTCCAAATGCCTATAAACAGCAATCCCAAATTGCTCAGATTTTTACTCTCCAGGGCAAGAAATATGAATCTTCAACAATGTAGCTACATGGTATTCATCAATTTTCCCACTACAAGAGTGACTTCTTACACTAAGTTGTGAAAATTGTTATCTAGTACCAAAAAAAACCTGCAAAACATTATTTTCGTGGTGCTTCAATAAAATTAGAAAAATGTCATTCCCACCAAAAAATGAGATGTTTGAAGTCTGGGCTTGGTCTACCTTAGCTGGAGATGCAGCTGATTTCCTTGTGTTTTCTTGGGACACATCAATCATAGTACAAGCTGGATTTACCACATTGGAGCTGCAAAGGAAACAATTATTCAGAGAATAAAACCTCACCCTTTGAGGAAGCATAACCCATGCCTCTGAAGTGAAAAGTTATTAAAGCAGGATAGGAGAGGAATTTTGTAAAACCAACCAGGGGGGCCGGCGCCATGGCCACTTGGTTAATCCTCCGCCTATGGCACCGGAATCCCATATAGGTGCCGGGTTCTAGTCCTGGTTGCTCCTCTTCCAGTCTAGCTCTTTGCTGTGGCCCGGGAGGGCAGTGGAGGATGGCCCAAGTGCTTGGGCCCCTGCACCCACGTGGGAGACCAGGAAGGGGCACCTGGCTCCTGGCTTTGGATCGGTGCAGTGCTGGCTGTGGTGGCCATTTGGGGAGTGAACCAGCGGAGGGAAGACCTTTCTTTCTCTTTCTTTCTGTCTATAACTCTGTCAAATAAAAAAAAAATAAAACCAACCAGGAAGGGAGATGGAATTGGTGTCTAGAGATGATTATGCAATGAAGTAAAGGCAATGGCAGAGTAGAAATGAAAGGCAACCATGAGACAAGATAAAGTCACCCATCAGAAGCTTTGAGGGCTTCACGGGGTACCAGGCACACTGGAGGTTCCCAATTTAAATTTATGGAAGTGAACTTGTCTCAAAGTCAGAGGCTAAGATCAGATGCAGACTAAAAAGTGAATCTTTGATTTCACTGCTGAAATAAAGCTACAAGAGTTTTAGGATTTGATTCCATACAGCCGGGCCAGTGTTTACTCAGGTTGGAAATAACTGAAGAAAATCTCGCTGAGGGGGCTGGCATTGTGGGGCACCAGAGTAATCCATCTGGTACACTGGCATTCCATACGGGCAATGATTAGAGTCCCAGTTGCAGGGCTAGCATTGTGGCATAATGGGTTAACCAGCTGCCTACAGTGCCAGCATTTCATGTGGGCTTTAGTTCGAGTCCCAACTGCTCTAGTTCTGATCCAGCTCCCTGCCAATGTGCCTAGGAAAGCAGTAGAAGATGGCCAAAGTGCTTTGGCCTCTGTCAACTACATGGAAGACCTGAATCAAGGTCTAGGCTCCTGGCTTTGGGCTGGTCCAGCCCCAGCTGTTGCAGCCATTTGGAGAGTACACCAGTAGATGGAAGACATCTCTCTCATACACACTCTGCCTTTCAAATAAATAAATCTTTAAACAAAAACGAAAACCCAAAGCCTTGGTGAGAGAAATGACTCAGCAAAAGGACTGAAAAAGCCCCTGCTGATCAAAGAAATGCCGTGCAGGAAGGCTGGTGGGTATAGGCATCTTCAGGGATCTTTACACCCAACTATCCAAGCTGGATAAGTAAATTATTCAAATGCAGAGGGACAAAGACAAGTATTCAGAAAAGAGAGGAGGAATCTCTAGATTCCCTGTCTGATGGTTCCCTGTCTTAGGGAAAGGACAGCCCTAAGGCAAGAGTGAATGAAGAAAAAAAAGAAAAGTGAGTTAAGATTCTGTCCTGAACAACCATTCCCTTAGCTACTGAATGGAAAGGGCAACCTGTTCAGACTTCTTCCTCTAGTGGCTTTGCCGGTATAAGAGGTGAAGTCACAATTGATTGAAACCACTATGCCCTGTTAAATACCACTAGTTCTTTTAATGACACCATAGAGGGTGCTGACTTTCTCCATGCAGCAAAAGAAACCAGAAGCCCAAGGAGGGAAGCAATTTGCCCCAAAGCCATAGGACATTGCCCAAGATTGTCACTAAACCCCTGGGCTTGATGTTCCTGCAGCTTGTTTCCGTTGCTTACTTCTGTACTTCAATTGCAATTTTTGTATAGTTAGTCCAGGAAAAGAAAGAATTAAAGAATTCATGTGGGTTTTGTTTTGTTTTGGTTTTTTAGAGGCAGAGAGACAGAGAGAGACGTAGAAACCTTCCCATCTGCTGGTTTACTCCCTCAAATAGTCAGGTCTGGGCCTGTGACACAGCTGGGATCCAGAACCCAATCCAGGTCTCCCATGTGGGTGGTAGAGACCTAATTACTTGAGCAAATACCTGCATTAGCAGGAAGGTGGAGACTGGAGCAGAGCCAGGTTTCAAACCCAGTTACTCCAATATGGGATAGTGGGCATCTTAATTAGCATCTTAACCACCAATCTAAATGTCTGCTCCAAGGCTGAACTCTTGAAGAAGCCATTATTCCTTTCACTATCTTCATTTTTCCAGGAAGGAATTACAGCAGATGAAACATAAGTACATAAAATACAGACTGAGAGCCGGAGTTGTAGTGTAGTGGGCAAAACCACTGTCCACAATGCCAGCATCTCATATGGTTGCCAGTTCAAGTCCTAGCTGCTCCACTTTGGATCCAGCTCTCTGCTAATGGCCCGGGAAAAGCAGCAGGAGATGGCCCAAGTGTTTGGGCCCCCTTCCATCCATGTGGGAGACTTGGAAGAAGCTCCTGGCTCCTAGCTTCAGCTTGGTCCAGATCTGGCCACTGTGTCCATCTGGGGAGTAAACCTGAAAATGGAAAACATCTATTTCCTTCTCTGTCTCTCTCTCCCTCACTTCTTCCCTCTGTAACTCTTTCAAATATAAATAAATAGGGGCCAGTGCTGTGGCGCAGTGAGCTAACACCCTGGCCTGAAGTGCTGGCATCCCATATGGGCGCCAGTTCTAGTCCTGGCTGCTCCTCTTCTGATCCAGCTCTCTGTTATGGCTTGGGAAAGCAATATAAGATGGCCCGGGTCCTTGGGCCCCTGCACCCACGTGGGAGACCTCGAAGAAGCTCCTGGCTCCTGGCTTCGGATCGGCGCAGCTCCAGCTGTTGCAGCCATCTGGAGAGTGAACCATCGGATGAAAGACCTTTCTCTCTCTCTGCCTCTCTCTCTGTGTAACTCTGACTTTCAAATAAATAAATAAATCTTTTTTTTAAAAAAAGAAAAATATAAATAAATAAATTTTTTAAAATAAAAAAATAGCCTGATCAAATGGATGCAAGAATGAGAAAAGGGGACTAGAGAGGAAGGGCAGGGAACAGAGTAGGCTAACAGACACATTACAGGAGTCCTCTATTCCTGCAATAGGTGAGCACAAATTTGAACCCAGTTATCTAGCAGCAAAAGTGAAAAAGAAATATGACCACTGATGAATTTAGTGTTCATACAATAAAAACAGCCAGTAGCTTAGGAATGGAAAATAAAATCTCGAATATTATCTTTTGTTTGTTTTTAAAATTTTTATTTATTTCTTTGAGAGTTAGAGACAGAGGGAGGGAGGGAGGGACAGAGAGAGAAAGGTCTTCTATCCACTGGTTTATTCCCTAAATGGCTGCAACAGCTGGAGCTGGGACAATCCAGAGGCAGGAGCCAGAAGATACCTCTGGGTCTTCCACACAGGTGCAGGGGCCCAAGCACTTGGGTCATTTTATACTGCTTTCCCAGGACATAACAGAGCTCTGTATCAGAAGAGGAGCAGCCAGGACACAAACTGGCACTCATGTGGGTTGCCGGCACCACAGGTGGAGGCTTAGCCTACTGTGCCACAGCACTGGCCCCTCTTATTATTTTAAGAAGCCAGTGGGTGATAGAAGGAACAGCATTCTTTTAAGATTTTTTTAAAAATTTATTTATTTGAGAGGTAGAGTTACAGACAGAGAGAAAGGTCTTCCATCTGCTGGTTCACTCCCCAGATGGCTGTAACAGCTGGAGCTGAGCCAATCCAAAGCCAGGAGCCAGGAGCTTTTTCCAGGTATCCCATGTGAATGCAGGGGCCCAAGCACTTGGGCTATCTTCTACTGCTTTTGCAGGCCATAGCAGAGAGCGGAATTGGAAGAAGAGCAGCCAGGACTAGAACCGGCACCCACATGGGATGCTGGCACTGTAGGCAGAGGATTATCCTACTGCACCACAGCTTTGGCCCAGAACAGCATTCTTACAATAGAGGCTATGCTCAGTTTCTCGAGAGTGTTTCATAGGATCTCCCTTAGTAAGTAAGACAATCACATAATCAGAAGATCTGAGCCAATTTTGATGGTTGAGGTCTCCACACTCTTCTCCTACCATCTTCCTTTCCTCCTTGCAATCCCCAAACCCCAAAAATAAGAAGACCCTCTATGTTCTTCTCCCTCTGTTCCTGGAAAATCCTGGAAATTCTCAAGGCCCCAGTTTTGTACATCATGTTGTCGCTTCTACTTACAGATGAAACCACTACCTGTTCTGGTACTTACTTCATTTCAACTATACACATCATCCTGCATACCCATATCTCACAGAAAATTGGGAGATCCCTTAAGAGTATCATGACCATTATTATATCCCCTCAGTGCTTTCCACACTACCTGATAAATGACTAAATAAATGAATGCCAGCGGAACCAGTGACAAAGAAGACAGCAGCAGACAGGTGGTTGGTTTTAAAAAAAAAAAAAATCCATGATGTTTGCCTAATTACAATGGGGCAGATTAGTTAGGTATTAAACAAAATGTCTTTGTTCCAGCTATTCAGGAAGCAAGAGGAGAAGAAACAAAGCAGTCAGAATACAAGGCAGAAACATACAGTGTTCATTGGGTTACCTTTTGGTTAGGATAAAGGAAAACTAGGAAGGATGGGAGCCTTGGTCCGCTACAGTTCATAGTCTACTTAATTAGAAAAAAGGTTTAAAAAATAATCTTGTGCCTCAAACTCTACAAATACAGCTACTTGCTGATGGCTTGGCTTCTCCCTATGAGTACTACCATGTTTTGCTTGCCTTTTATCAGGCAATCATCACTGCAGCAACCACCTATCTTGAACTGATCCTTGCAATACCTCCGTGAGGTATATATCATTCTCCCCATTTTGCTTCTGAGAAAATTCAGGCTTAGAGAGGTTAAGCAGCTGCCTGATGTCACAGAATTAGTTAGTGAAAGAACTGAGTGTTTGAATTTAAGTATATTTGCCCCCAAACACAATCATGATCATGCCTAGGCTATACTGCTTGAATTTTCTTGCATTTTTTTTTTCTTTTTGACAGGCAGAGTGGACAGTGAGAGAGAGACAGAGAGAAAGGTCTTCCTTTTGCCGTTGGTTCACCCTCCAATGGCCGCCGCGGTAGGTGCGCTGCGGCTGGCGCACCGCGCTGATCCGATGACAGGAGCCAGGTGCTTCTCCTGGTCTCCCATGGGGTGCAGGGCCCAAGCACTTGGGCCATCCTCCACTGCCTTCCCGGGCCACAGCAGAGAGCTGGCCTGGAAGAGGGGCAACCGGGACAGGATCGGTGCCCCGACCGGGACTAGAACCCGGTGTGCCGGCGCCGCAAGGCGGAGGATTAGCCTAGTGAGCCGCGGCGCTGGCCGAATTTTCTTGCATTTTAAAATCAGGACAGAAATCAAGTCTGGGTGATCCTTCCTTCACAGCGATTCTCACATCTGTCTCTCCTTTTCCACCTCTTCCTGATACTCTTTTTCTGTTAACAGCATTAGCCTCACCTCCAGTACTCCTGACTCCCAAGTTCCACTTCCCTAACCCACCCAGGACTCTACACTTTTCCCTGGATCCTCAAAGTATGAAGTATGAGCTCCTCACCAAGGCATAAGAAATCATCCACCACCTATTCCAATGTACCTTGTTGCTCCTTGTTTGTTAGCCCTTCATGCCAAACATAGTAGTGTTTCTACTCACCATCCCTGAAATCTACTTGGTTCTTTACTGTTTGCACTCAACCTAGACCCCAGTCCCTCCCTGTAAGTGTTGTTTCTGTTCTCTGTCTGCCCAAATCATCCCTATCACCATCCTGAATCAGCTCATCTTGAAGTGAGTCTTCCTCATCCTAATTATTACAGCACATTTTATTGGTATTTTGGATTAGGAATCTCTCCCTGCTTGGCACTATATGCTATCATGTAGTCTGAACTTAGCATATCAGTGCATTATTTTTCCTAAGAGAATATGCCTCTTTATAGCCAGATACAGTGTCTTTTGTTTCTTAGAATTCCTCTGAGGATAGTAGACTGTTTCCTGAACATATTATTTGGAGAAATAAGTCTTTAAGTCATGCCATATAGGCAGCTGGACAATGTCCCATCTTTTTCAATATCCTACCATGAAGGGCTCCCAAGCACATACAGTAACTTGAACAAGTTTTTGAACCTTAATCATCCAGTCTCTCTAAAACAATAAAAATAATAGCAGATATTTTATATCTTCTGCAGGTTTTTTTGGTTAAATATTAAAAGTTTATAGAATCAGAAAGACATTCTGTTAGAGCTTTTTTCATGTTTGCTTTGTTTTTCTCTCTCCCTTTGGACTGTGAATGTCTTGGGGGCCAATACTGTGTTTCATTCCCAGCACCAGCACTGCACTGGTGTGTGTTGGAGCTCAATGAACCTTGAACAAATAAGCAGACAAATGAAGAAATGGCTCGGGGATATTACTTGTGGGCATACATGGTTCTCCAGTTCTACCACATTTCATGCTACAGATTTGTTGAACATAAATATTCTCATCCAAGCATGAGACATTTTGATTCAAAATGAAATTATTCCTACCACAACTGATTTCAGTAAATCCAAGATCTTAGAGGATTACAAAGGATTCTCTTTAGAGTTCAATATAAATTGTTCTGTGGGCCAGGCCTCAACAAGAAATGAAATCTTCACAGTACTGGATTTGCTATAAACACTAAGAAAAAATATTAAGTTCATTGTCCTGCAGATTGGCTAATCTCTATCCTGCCTTTGGAAGCAAGCTAGGCATTAAGATTATTTCAGGCCGATGTCGTGGCTCACTTGGCTAATCCTCTGCCTGCGGCACCGGCACCCGGGTTCTAGTCCTGGTTGGGGCGCCGGATTCTGTTATGGTCGCTCCTCTTCCAGTCCAGCGCTCTGCTGTGGCCTGGGAAGGCAGTGGAGGATGTTCCAAGTGCTTGGGCCCTGCACCCGCATGGGAGACCAGGAGGAAGCACCTGGCTCCTGGCTTCAGATCAGCGCAGCGCACCGGCTGTAGCGGCCATCTGGGGGGTGAACCAAAGGAAGGAAGACCTTTCTCTCTCTCTCTCTCTCTCTCTCTCTCTCTCTCTCACTGTCTAACTCTGCCTGTCCAAAAAAAAAAAAAAAAGACTATTTCAGTGTTAAAGATATGGTTTGAATTGATTGATTCCAAATCAACAAAGGGTAAAAGGGAGGTTGAAGTTAGGAGTATCACTAAAGGATTATCAACAAAGTTGAAAGACTAGTGTTTTGGGTTCAGTACAGTGACTTACAAAAGTATTGTTTTAGTTCTACCCAAAACATGTATGTGGGATACATAGTTTTGCTTGCAAAGAAATTCACCATTTCATAGGAAAGTGCTCATAGGAAAGCCTACCAATGTCATGGAATGCTATATCACATTAAAAGGTTTATCCTATTCTCCCTGAACTCATCTTGGAGACATTCTCCATTTTGATGAATGGAGTTTACAAATCTTTGTGGCAACCAAGACCCCTCCTGCCTCCAAGTCTTCCAGTTGTCCATCTAGAATGCTCATCTGCCAAACGTATCTTAATTTGAGGGGACCCTTACATTCTCTTCCATTTTTCTATAATTACCAGTGCTCATAGTGATACTTTTGAAAGAAGAGATCATTAGTAAAGCAAAGCAATGAAACCAAGATGCTATCAATCCTGTTCTTACCTTGCCGTTTTATTTTTTCTCCATTCTCTCGTCTACTTATTCTCTAGGGTCCCAACCACTTTAACTATAATTCATTATTCACTCATTTGTTTATCCATTAATCCTTTAACTAAATGCTGTTTGGAAATTAGTTTGCACATCCTCCCAAGGCCTATGTGTTAAAGGTCTCATAATTAAGTGCCATTAAGTGTTATATAAATGGCACTGATATGGTGGGAACTTAGCCCAACTGTGATGTTCAGAGGTAGGCTTTTGGGAAGTGATTACATAGGCTTAGGTGTTTGGGGTGGAATCTCATGATTGAATCATGGTGGTTTTATAAGACACACACTCCCTCTTGTCATGTGATGCTCTGTGCTACCTCACAACTCAGCTAGCAAGAACAGCATCACAAGATGCTGAACCCGTACAGCTGCCTGATCTTGGACTGTGAACCTCCAAAAGTGCAAGTCAAAACAGACCTCCTTCTTTCATAAGCAGGTTATCTTATATAATTTGTTGTAGTAAGTAAAAGCTGATATGTCTTCATTCATCACTTATTCTTTATTTAATAATTCATTATCATCAGCTATTCTCACTCATTCACTCAGTTACTCTGTCATTGTCCATCTAATCTTCACTCATTCTTTCTGCAAGGTATTTGGTACTATCCTAAGTGCTAGGAATAGGGCAATGAACAAAACAAACACAAAAAGTTTTTTCCTTGTGGATATTGGGGGAAGGAACAACAAACACACACACAAATAAACATGTAATAAAATTTCAGGCAGTGATGTGATAAGAGACAGTAAGACATAGTAAAGGCTTTCACAAATTCCATAAATATTTACTGGGTATTTGTTATGCATGGGACATACTGTTAGATGCTTCAGGCATGGTAATAAATAAGGTGTAGGGCCCCAACACTTAGAGAGCAATGAAGTGAACTGGAAACTTAGATTCTAAAAGTCCCTCAGGGAGCTGGTGTTGTGGTACAGTGGGTTAAGCCACTGCCTGCATCCCATATAAGTACAGTTTGAGTCCTGGCTGCTCTAATTCTTACACAGCTCTTTGTAATGTGCCTGGGAAAGCAGCGGAAGATGACCTAAGTGCTTGGGCCTCTTTCACCCATATGGGAGACTCAGATGGAATTCCAGGCGCCTGGCCCAGCCATGGCCATTTCAGCCATTTGGGGAATGAACCAGCAGATGGAAGGTCTCTCTTTATATATATCTCACTTTGCCTTTCAAATAAATAAATAAATCTTAAAAGAAAAAAGTTCCTCAGGCAATTTGTCACACAGGCCACAGTAGGGAACATCTCATCAAGTAACCCACAGTACTTTTATCAGTTATTAGATGTCTTTGTGTGCCCTTCAAACACCTTAAATTCCTCCTAAAATAATCTCTATAATGCCGTCATCCTTCCTCCTTTTCCATTTCCTCAGTTAGATTCTCATAATTTCTCATCTAAGCTTCTACTAAAATGTCCTTATTAAACTGTCTAACCTCATCCTATCTCTTACACAGTTGCCAGAATAATTTCTCTGAAAAATAATCTTGATCAAAAAGTCATTTGGTAGCTTCTTGTGACTTGGAGGAATAAGTCTAGCCTCTTGGCTCACATTCAAGGTTCTTTGTTATCTGATTCCAGCTTCTTTTTTTCCATATAATTGCTTAGCACAATGGAGCATAGCTGCCATATCAGACTACTTCCTGGTCTCAACGCCTCTCCGAAACCCCATGTCATGTTCTCTGCTTCTACCTTCCTCTCCCCATGTCTACCTAACATATTCTCATCCTTCTAGAATCCCTTCTGACGACCTCCAGAAGTTTCCCCAACAATCCCTTCCCCTGACCATGGATACTATCAGTGTTGCTGTCTGTGTTGGCACAGCTTTTCTTTTTCTTTCTTTTTTTTTTTCTTCTTTTTTTGACAGGCAGAGTTAGGCAGTGAGAGAGAGACAGAGAGAAAGGTCTTCCTTCCCTTGGTTCACCCCCCAAATGGCCACCATGGCTGGCACGCTGCGCCGATCCGAAGCCAGGAGCCAGGTGCTTCCTCCTGGTCTCCCATGTGGGTGCAGGGCCCAAGCACTTGGGCCATCCTCCTCTGCCTTCCAGGGCCACAGCAGAGAGCTGGACAGGAAGAGGAGCGACTGGGACTAGAACCCGGGGTGCCGGCACCGCAGGCAGAGGATTAGCCTAGTGAGCCGCGGCGCCGGCCCCCACAGCTTTTAAAATCCTCTTATCACATTGACCACAATTTATGACTATACTTCAGTCCCTCCTCCAAACAATGGATTCTTTAAATACAGGGACCATATCTTGTTCATCTTTAATTCCTAGCTACCATCTGTATGTAATAATAAATAGTGAATAATATTGACTGACTGACTGACTGACTGACTGGAGAATGAATAAGTAATCCTATGGAATGATGCTAGCAAGGCATTAAACCAGTATTTTCAGTCAATTGCAAGAAAGGACATTTAAATACATTATTTCCAATAAATATCCTAAAAACATAACTAAGCAACCTATATATTAATGGTTCTATCCTCATCATTCATACCCATTTTCTCTTTGTCCTATTTTTCTCCACATTTCATTCTTAACATGACTTCCTTCTGGCCTTCCTTTTTGCCTGTGGCTCAGGTCAACCAACAGTGCTTCTCACGCTAATTTTTTCTACACTGAAAGCAGCCATTGATCTTAGACTGGTGATATATATTACTAGGGTTGGCTTATATATAGTCAGAGTAGGTTATCACCTTTAAAAAATGTTTATTTATTTACAAATCAAACAGTGAAAGGGAGAAACAGGGAAATCTATATGCTGTTCACTCTCCAGATGTCCACAATGCCCAGGTCTGGGCCAGGCTGTAGCTAAGAGCCAGGAACTCCATCCTGGTCTCCCATATGGGTGGCAGAAACCCAAGTACTTGGGGAATCCTCTAATGCCTTCCCAGGTGCATTATCAGGAAACCAGATCAGAAGCACAGCAACTGGGACTTGAACCAACATTATTAAAAAAAAAAAAGATTTATTTATGTATTTGAAGGTCAGAGTTACACAGAGAGAGGAGAGGCAGAGAGAGAAAGTCTTCCATCCACTGGTTTACTCCCCAGTTTGCCGCAATGGCCGGAGCTGCACCGATCCAAAGCCAAGAGCCAGGAACTACCTCCAGGTCTCCCATGCAGGTGCAGAGCCCAAGGACATAGGCCATCTTCTATTGCTTTTCCAGGCCATAGTAGAGGGCTTGATTGGAAGTGGAGCAGCCGGGACTCAAACTGGCGCCCATACGGGATGCTGGCACTGCAGGAGGAGGCTTTACCCATTATGCCACAGTGCCAGCCCCTGAACCAGCATTCTAATAGGGGATGTTGGCTTTGCAAGTGGCAGCTTAACCTGCTATGCCACAAAACTGGCCTTGGCAACCACTTTTGCAGTGTGATGTCAGGGCACTGAGATGCTACTACCTCTAAAACAGCTTTTTTCCATTTATGAACTCTCTTCTTTTGGTTGAAAGCTCTGATCTTTATCAGGATTCATAAAACAGAGTAGTTATCTATTTTTAATTTATTTATTTATTCATTTTAGAGGCAGAGTTAAAGACAGAAAGAGGGAAAGACTGAGAGAAAGATCCTCCATCCGCTGGTTTACTCCTCAAATAACTGCAACAGCCAGAGCTGAGCCAATCCAAAGCCAGGAGCTTCTTTTGGGTTGCCTACATGGGTACAGGGCCCAAGAACTTGGGACATCTTTCACTGTTTTCCCAGGCCATAAAGCAGAAGGCTGGATTGGAAGGGGAGCATCCAGGACATGAACTGGTGCCCATATGGGATGCTGGCGCTTCAGGCAGAGGTTTAGCTTACTACGCCACAGCACCAGCCCCAAAGTACTTATCTAATCTTTTAGAAACCATCAGAACCAGGAGTTCTTCTAATAGTCTTGGCAGTTACCTTATTGTAATGTCCTCATGTGTGCTATATACCAGATGATAAGGACTACTTGGACTGTAAGTTAGGATGTCACAAACATGTTTGGACTCATGTTTCAATAAGTGACCATTAAGAAAAGGAAAGAAACTTTCATCTACACAGGATTAAATTATTTTAAAAAGTCAAGTACTCTTTAGGGTGGAATGCATATGAGATCCCTTTTAGGAGAAAGGAGGAGACCACCAGGCAGCTAGAGGATGTGGGATGAGGAACAGTGTGGGAAGAAGAGGCAGAAGGAGGAAACAATTAGGATGCTTGGAACACAGTTGAGTAACTATCATTTTTTAAGAGGTCTGCAGATTTATAACCAGTCAAGAACATGTATGAAACAGAGAGACTAGTTCTCAGAGGGGTAGTGTTGAAGGAAGACAAATGAGAAAGAAAATAAAGATCAGTTCACTGCCAGTCTACTAGAGTCCAAGAAGCACCAGCAGCATGTTCACCTAAGGTCCTAGTCAGTAGAGTGGCTCCTAGACTTTCAGTGTTGCCCACAGCACACATAATTTTTTCACAGACCATGTCATCTCAAGTAGGAAAGGAGGGCTTCTCCTCCCAGGAGAGGCCCACCTCTGTAGTCAAGGTACCTTACACCTTATTTATGGGCAGGGTCCTGGCTTACGTACGAAGGGTTTCTTGTGACTTTATTCAGTATTCCCCACCTTGGTTCAGCCATGTCCTGTGGATGATTTTGTGTTCAGTAATTATTTTGGGGAGTGGTACACCATGTGTTATAAATATATGGTCCTGGACCAGTGGCAGTCCATGAACTGTTTGTTACTCACAATCAAATTAGTGCAGATATTGAGACTATGTATTGAGAATCATTTATAGCTATCTGAAAAGACATCCCAGCACATAGTCAGTGGGCTTTATTTTGCACATCATTTCAGTATTTCATTTTATATTTTCCAAAAATATCAATCTATGATGAATATTACTAAAAGTTAAAATAAAACTGTTCTTTCACTACAATGAAGTGCTGGTCTATCCAATATTGCTCAGCTGAAAGTCAGTAGCTAGAATGTCTGTAGTCTTCCCTTTGACATCCTAAAAACTTTATTCTCTGCTCCTGTGGGCATAAATCTCCCTGCTTTCTCTTGCTATGAGTGCAAAGTTCAGAAAGAATGCAAGTAGCTGCACTGCTTGACTACATGCTGGGTACTGCCTGTGTTTTAATGATTTGAGTTAGACCCCATAGAATTATGCCCACAACAGAAGGACCTTGGAACAGAGCCTCTTTGAAAAACTGCTTCAGAAACTGCAATATTCAGTCACCATTACCTCATATTCCCCAACTCCTGACTTGTGGCTAAGAAAATACTGACAGGTATTGAGTCATTCTATTCAAATTCACTTAGTCTAAAAGCACAGGCCCTAAAATACACTTAACACACCCAGTTCACAAGGTTAAACTATGGATGAGAAACACTGTAGGGAAATGATACCAAGTAAAGTAGTAGTTTCTGACATAGAAAGGAGGAAGTAAAAATAGCTCCTTCTACTGTTCTGCCTTATTATGACCTGTGCCACATATCACAGAGCTAGCCTTTAATAAGCAAAAGCATACTGCAAAGATCAAACATCTTTTTTTTTAAAAAAAGATTTATTATTTATTTGAAAGGCAAGAGAGAGACAAAGACAGAGAAAAAGAGAGACAGACAAATAGACAGACATCAATTTTCTACCCACTGGTTCACTTCCCAAATAGCCACAGTTGTCAGGGCTACGACCAGGTTGAAGCCAGGATCCAAGAACTCATCTGGCCTCCCATGTGGATGAGAGGCGCTCAGTACTGTGGCTTTCCTAGACACATTAGCAGGAAGTTTAATCAGAAGTGGAGCAGCCAGAACTCAAATGAGTACTTCAACAGGGGATGCTGGGATTGCAAGCAGTGGCTTAATTCACTGCTTAGCCCACTGACACCATTATTCTTGCATTCTCAATTACACTTCATCCACATAAAAACAACGTCATTATAATGTCATTGGAAATTGTCAATTTTCTTTCTTCCTGAAAAAAAAAATGCTACATGATGCTCAGACTTTACTCCCGTTAAACTCACAATATCCTGGTGAGGCAACTGTATTCTTATTGACACCTAAGACTTGAAAGACTTGTCTGAGATCACACAAGGAATGCAGAAAATAGTGGACATGAGAATCGTGAAAGTTATATCATTAGCCTCAAACTGAAGAAGAGGAGCAGAACACCTAGCAGCCCCATGGGGGTCATGAATAAAAATGAGCCAGCTATGAGAGCTGTACCATCTCTGTCCCTCTGCACTTTGAGATAGAATGAATTCCTGGAAGAAGGATTGAAAGTCTAATGCAGATAAAAATGTGTGATGAGCTACATTTGTCTCTGATACCCTCCTCCCCAATTTTCTCTTTTCTTCGATGGCACTTATGCCTTCTTCCCTCAGCAGGTCAGGGCTCCCATGCTCAATACCCATCATATCTGGCTCTTTTTTTTGTTTTGTTTTCTTTTGACAGGCAGAGTGGATAGTGAGAGAGAGAGACAGAGAGAAAGGTCTTCCTTTGCCGTTGGTTCACCCTCCAATGGCCGCCGGCGCACCACGCTGATCCGAAGGCAGGAGCCAGGTGCTTCTCCTGGTCTCCCATGCGGGTGCAGGGCCCAAGGACTTGGGCCATCCTCCACTGCACTCACGGGCCATAGCAGAGAGCTGGCCTGGAAGAGGGGCAACTGGGACAGAATCTGGCGCCCCAACCGGGACTAGAACCCGGTGTGCTGGTGCCGCTAGGCGGAGGATTAGCTTGTTGAGCCACAGCGCCGGCTCCCACCATATCTGGCTCTTAAGAGCTACTCTCAGCTGCTTGGTGGTGAATCTAAATCACTGTGTTCTTTCTCCCATTTTTCTAATATTTTAGGTCTCATCTTTCTTTATTGAACAAAGACCTTTGGCCCATTATAGGGATTACAGGACACTGGTAGATGGGAAGTAACAGAGGACAAGATTAATGTTCCTCACACCTTTTCTTGGATTTCCTGAAATATTTGCATTTTTTAAGAGTCTTTATTAAGCACTTTTTTTTAAAGAGTCTTCTTATTGAGCACTTACTATGAGTTATGGACTATTTTAAGAATTCTACATTTACCAGCTAATTAAATTCTCAAAAATCCTGTGACTAGTATTATTCCTCTTTTGAACCTGAGAAAATAAAAGTCCAAGGTCACAGTATCAATTAGTGGCTCCTACTGAGTTGTTTCAACACTTTCTCCATGCCCCTAATTCCAGTCAGGCATTTGTACTTGTAGCTTGCCATTTTGCATGTGCAGCACACCAAGCTATGAAATCCAAATGCAGCAGCTCTCCCTTACCTTGGGCTTATTGGTGATGCATCTTCTTCTTGCTCTTCTACAATTCCAGTTGGCTCTGGTGGAAGGAAAGCATCTTTGTTGACATTATTCACCCAGCTTTCCTTTGCCCCCCTTGTTCCATCCTTACTCTGCTCATCTGAAACAGGAAATGATAGAGTCAGGGTGATTACCTCTCACCTCCATGACCTATAATTCTGTTGGCCTCTATCACTGAAGGCTTAAATCTGAACCGCAGGCCTTTTAAGGTCCAAGATCATCACTGAGTCTAAGTACTTTCAATCAGAATCACATCTATGAGAGAAGTAAATAGATCTCTACAATATTACTTCTTCTCCAAGCAGAGTTTATGGAGAGCACGGGTCTGCCTTTACATGTACAGGTATCTTGAGACCACTAAAGCACAATTCTGTCTGCATATAGGTTAATCTGACCTGAATTGGTGTCATTACTAAGTGTACACACCCAGGGGATACTAGGGCAGAGAGTCATCAATAGGAGAGAAGCATCAAACTTAAAGAGCTGCTGAAATCTACAGTGTGCCCAACACAATGTTTGTCTGGGATATAAAGAAGAACAAACAATTCTAGGGTGTCCCTCTCCACTGCCTCCTCCACCTCCCCATAGTTTAAATATCCAAATTCTACATACTCCTCAACACTCAGCTCAGATGTTAGTCCCCATAAATCTCTTTGCTCCTTCACCAAGAAACAATGTCTTTTGCCTCTGAATCCCAGGACTCCTTTTTTACCTGAAATTCTCTGATAATTAGCATTGACTGAGTGATGACTAACTACCAAGCACTGTTCTGAGTGCTTTGCAAGCTTTATCCCTTGAGGGGGGAGTTCCAAGTTAATACATTTGGAAATTGAGAGTCAAAGAGTTGGAGAAAGTTGCCCAAAGCCACATATCCAGCCAGTAAAGTGCCACAAATATTTCATCAGTGTTGAGAAAAATAAAACAATACTGGAGCTCCCAATTTTCAAATGTGTCCAGGTAGCATCCCCTGCAAGTCATTTCACACGTAAGTCTTTATTCAACTGCAAAATGGAATCCATAGTACAAACCAGTACACCATAAGATTTCTGAAGGTCTGAATGGTTTTGAAAAGCAAGAGAGTTGTAAGCAAAGCATTGCATATTGAGCAGTCAGCCTTTTTTGGCAAGATGTGTGGCAGTCAGTAAGACATTGAAACACAGTTCTTCTATTTGCCAACTATATGATCTTGGGCAAGTTACTTCTCTGAGTTTTACATACCTTATATATAGATTGAGGAAAATTACACCTACCTTACACAATTTCTGCTACAACTAGAAATCACACAGAGTAAATGTCTATCATAAATTAGATGCCCAAAAGATGATAGCTACTTGGCCTTATTGATAGAGGCCAGATACAGACAGGAGTTTTCACCAACTAATCCAGAGACAAATTGAGGAGCCAGTAAATATTGGAAGAACTCTTAAAATTCTTTGAAAATCCTCAAAAAATGCTGCCTTTACAGTCTTTTAAATAATGTACTTGCTTGATTGAAGAAGTACCAAAAATATCATTGAATGGGGAGGCTGACTTCTTCCTGTCTAAATCCTTCACCTTGCTCAAAAGGTTCTGAATCTTCAAAATTAAAAGCCAAGGAAGAGGTGTCAGATTCTTTATGAACCCCAATTTTCTATGCTACTGTAACTCCATATGGTACCTATTAGGCTCCATATTTTTGTCTACTCCACAATGAGGCACATAACCCTGCCCTCATTCATTAAAATCCAGGGCAAGAGGATTTTTGAGCTAGAGGATAACACATTATGCAAAGCACACCTCCAAACAATTTCCCTCAGCAGGTTTCAATAATGACTATTACACCTGTCCCTTCTCCCAACTCCTCCTTCCTACACAAATGCTGGTGTTAAGAACATTGGCCAATTCAACTCACCTGCTGCCTGGAGCCTCTTCTTTCTCATGGATGCTCTGATGAGATCCGCACCATGAATTTTGTCTCTGTGCCTTTTTGCCTTGGCTTCATAAAACCACTGACCAGTCATATTCTTTAGCTGTTGATCATCCTTAATTTTTTCAGGCAAATGTCTACAAAAAGAAAAGAGTTTTACTTTACTGAGAACCCACAATAAGTAAATGAATTCACCATGACATTGCATCAAGAAATTTATAAAAATACAGCCAAAACAAACCTCTCAATGCTTTAGAAAAGCTCATAAACCTCCAAGATGATTAAGAAATGTATGTTCCCCTTTGACGGAAAAGTCAGAGAAGCCAAGGTCAACGCTTTTTTTTTTTTAATTCAAAGATTTAATCAATGATGTCCAGATGATGTTTGAAATTTCTCAAGAACAGACACACCTTTTGACTGCAGTCTTCTGTGTCTACTGTTCAAAGGCAAATACTCCAAGGAGAGATGATATAGTAAGCTTCCCTAAGTCTTGGTTTTCTTATATGTAAAAAGGGGTTAATAATAATAATCCATCGCTTCTCAGCCTTTTGGCTAAGATCAAGTGTAATCATAATAATCCACTTCACAGAATTGCTAAGAATTAAGTAAACTAATACATGTAAATAGCCCTCTGCACACGCCTGGCACCAGATAAACACTTGATGAATAACTGGTGGAGTAGTTATCAGTTCATCAGGCCTTTCCATTTTGGAGACATGAATTGGTCAGACTTTTCGGGAAGCCCGTGAGGGAAGGAGATATGATGTCCCTGGTGCTTAATGTTAGAGAAATGAACACAGAAAAGACAGGTTAGAATCAGGGAAGATTAAAGATGGTGGGGTGTGCATGAAAGTTCCATTCATGCAGATACTGCTTTTAACGGCTGCACAATCATTCATGCTCATTGAAAAGTTAAAAATCTAAATAATCAATCAAATACTGCCCTCATAAAACTTCCCTGACTCGCACTGGCTGGAAAAACACTGTTCTGGTTGGCAAGTGTTTCAGTCTTTGCATTTCTCTATCTCACAAACCCATCTCTTCTTATTCATAGAGATGTACCTAGAACAGTATGGAATGAAGATCACAAAATCTATTCTTACTCATGGAGATGTACTTAGAATAGCATGGAATGAAGGCCTTAAGGAAACTTTGAACACACAGAAGAGAATGTGCTTCATAAATCCAAGAGAATTTTATGATTGTCATTTAAGCTAATATCCACATTTCATATCTAAGTGTTTTAGCCAGAGAACATGAATGGGTGAAGGCAGTAGCAGTGCTATGAGAGTTTTACAGAGTCGGAGAAGGGAAAATATGGAGAGGGTAGGAGCAGGGAGTTAGGAGACAGTCATCTCAGGCCTAGCCAGGCTGCCTCATGTTTCTCAAGCATGCCTGGAAGTGTTCTTCCACCCAGAGTAAACTAACTGCTAGAACCTCCTTTCCTCTATCAATAACCTAGGAAGACATGGCCCTATCCCAAATATGCCCAGTCACCACCCTCGACCACACATTGTCATGACAGACCATCTCCAAATTTGGACGGGGATAATGAATGTCACACTTCATGGTTCCTAGTTCCTATTAAATGTTTCAAATCTTTTCTCATTGCCCAAGGCTTTCAAGCAGAGCAAACAATCCTTGCAGGGCGCTGATGTAGTTTTTCTTTTCTCCTCTCAAAAGGACTGAGTTTGAGTTTAATTCCAGAAGAGAGAATTCTTTCCACATCTCCCTGTTCAAACAGAGAGCTTCCAGAAGAGGGATCTGTATTACTGACATCATTTCTTAGTGTTGGAAAACAGTGAGCACTTTTTCCGGGCTTTCAGAGTGAAGGACTACAAGATGACATCCCTCCCCACCTGGCTTCAGGCTTATTTTCCCACATTTACTCCAGTATGCTACTTGTCAGCACATTCAACTTCTTATTTTTCTCCAAACTCCTTTCATGACCTCTCAGATCACAGGCAGGACAGTGTGACAGAAGGACAGTGGGCGTTGGGATCTCCCAAAATTAGGTCCACATCCCAGTTTTGAGCATTCTTAGATGTGACTTTGGGCAGGTAACTGAACCCCTCCAAGCTTCAGTATCTTTGTTTGTAAAGATAGGGAGAAGTAAGACCTACCCTGTAGGATTTCTGAGATGATTAATTGAAGTGCTTACCTGACAGTCCTTAACAGTATCTGGATCTTGGTAAGAAGCCAATAAATGCAAAGTCCCTTGGGATTCTCTGTGCAGTGTGTTGCTCCCCATCCTTCACATGTAACTCAAACTTTATGAAGGCAGCTCTTTTGCCTTTTTCCATGTTCCCACAATACATCCACTTCAGGACATACCACGCAGTGTTCCAGTGATCTATTTGTACATCTGATTCATTTACTTATCTGTGGACTCATTACCAACTTCTTGAAGGTGGGGATTATCTTACTCACCTTTTAATGCCAGCAACTGGCCTAGAGCCAGGCATACAGCTGATACCCAGTAACTGTTGAGTGAATGAATCAATGAACAAATAAATGCTCAGCAGCCACCCCAATCTGAGTTGTGCAAGAGATAAAGAAGATCCTGTCAACACTAAGGTTAAGTGAACCATAACCCATCACAATGTAGGGTCTTCTGATGAGGTAGGACATGCCCATCTCATCAGAACAGAAAAAAACATCATGAAATACTGTGTCAGTCAATACTCTTGCTGAATCACCAGAAAGCCTCATAGCAAAACAAATCTCAATTTCTCTTCATGAGATTATTTGTTTTTATTGTCCAGCTGAAAGGCTTTTCATAGGGGTTTTCAGGCAATTCTTCATCTGCTCCTGTCTAAGAGACTACTTCAAGTTCCTGATCCATGTACCACAAGCACAGCCTGTGAGTCAGACTCATTGACACACAGCCCCTGAAAAGATGTAGAGCCACTGTGGTAAGGAAAGGGCGTCTGGCTCATTTGTTTCAAAGTAGACAAAAGAGCAGGAAATTCTTTCAGATTTAATAACTTCCACTTACATATTTTCTAACATAATTATCACTGCTAGGTTTAATCACAGTTACTTTTCCTAAATTATCTAAAATGCTTTGTAGATGAATTCATGGGTGACATCAAAATCCAAATTTTTCTAAGAAGTAGAGCATTTTTTTAAAAAATCGAGTATCCAGTGATGCCATTAAAATCTCCTCTTCTACCAGACTATATTGATCTCTCATTTTTCTTTAATTGTACCAATCAAATTAGCACTTGATTCTCTAAACATTGTACCATCTAGTTGAAGTGGGTTAAAGGTAAATGTCTTAGGAATTACACTTTTTATCCTCTACCATTCTCTCCACACATGCACACTGCACTTAGCAGAGAGCTGAGTTCAGATAAGATGCTGTGGGCTGACGGGTAGGGCAAAGCCAGAAAAAGAGCCCTCAGCCCAGATGACCTGGTCCTGCTGACCCTCCCAATCATTCTTGACCAGGCAGAACTTCCTGATCATTTTTTCATTCATTCCTCCATTTTGTCTACTAACACTTAAAAGTATCTGCTTTGTAGTGGACAAACACTTGACATTTAACATGAATTCTATCACTTAATCCTCCCAGAATATAGTCAACATAAAAGATGGAGATTTTGTCTTTCTGTATCTGTACCCCTGGCTGGTTACTTGTTCATTCATGTATCTATCGTGGGCCAGAAATAGGCTTGGAATTGTACCCCCCAAAATTTCACCTACAGCCCCAACTGCCAATGCCAACTCCTTTCAGTGCAGAGTGTGAGTCATTACAGAGTGAAGTCAGGAGAGCAGGATCTCCCAGTGTTCACACATGCACACTCCTGCTTCCAGGTATTCAGTATGATTAGGCAAAGGGCTAACATCACACATAGGGCCTGGCTGATGTTTTCTAGTCAATTGTGGCTATCAAGTTGGCTTGAACAGTTGATAATCCCACATCCAGCCTTTTTATCTTTTTAATTCCCCACTATATTCTGAGGAAGATGTTGAGACTGTGTGATTTGAAAGTATTCTCAGATATTGGCTTAGAGTATGAGAGCTGGAAGAGACCTTAGATAGTTACAAATGACCTCACTTTCTGAATAAAATGATTGAGGTCCACAGAAGGTAAGGGGATTGCACAGAAGGTCACACAGAGCTGGGACTGTAACCAGCCCTACTCTCAGCCAGAGTTCTTTCCACCAGCCCGTCCTGCCTCAGAGTCACACGTGCTTTCGGTTTCTAAGACGGTTATCACATCTCACTCTTTCTACCAAGTAACTCAACCTCTGATGGAGAATCTGAGAACCAACACACATGAAAACCAAATAAACTGCCAACACTCCTTACAGGAGAAAACCAGAAGAAACATGTGTCTCTGGTGTTGTGGACTTATCATCAGTCCCAACAGTCTGCTGAGAGGCAGCCGAGTGTGTGGCAAGTGCACACCCTGGAGTTGATTCAGCAAGACTCCAATCTTCCAGGGCACCTAACCTCTTCAACACCATTTCCTCACTTGCTCAGTGGGTGTGGCTACGCTGTGCTGAGCATGAAACAGGACATGCATGTGAAGTTCTGTGCACTGGGCAGTGTTGAGACAGTGCTGGTCCCTTGTCCCTTTGACAGAAATCACCAGCAGAGGTCCTGGAAGTCAGTTCTTAATGACAACTGCCTTCATTTGAAAGGAACTAGCTCCTAAGAAGGCAGCTGAGAATCATAAGATGTGGTGGCGGTTGAGATGGTATCTACTTCAAAAGTGCCTGTCATTGTAGATGTGGCTGTGTGTACACGGGAGTGGGGGTATGGAGCTGCTGCTGGTGTAGACATGTAGGGCGATTTCCTGCTGGCAGTGTGACACAAAGCACAGGAAATACCACCTCAAGGGTGGTGTGTCATTTTCAAACCATAAAAGGCTAAAATTACACATGTATGTATACGGTGGTATTTCCTTAAAAGGGAGGGTGGAGTGGGAGGGGGGAGAGTGTGTGTGTGTGTCAGAGGAGGAGGCAGAGTGGGGAGGCAGAGAATAGAGGTAGGAGAGTGAAAAGGAATCCATCATCCTGATGTCTGCTGCACTGCTATTCTGTGAAACATCTCCATCTGGGAGCTGAGGAAGCTGAACCACGCTCTGCGGTAGAGAGCAGGCCCAGCATTTGTGGTTACAGGCAGAGAGGCAGCACGAAGGACACTTGTGGTGGCAACAGTGACCCGGAACTGTTATATTCTCAACTGTGCCCCCAGAGACACCAGAGTGGATATTCCTTTGGGTTCAAGCCCATGTTTTACCATTTGTAAATGGTTGAGTGCCTTAGGGACTGGACACCTGCCCTGTATAGCACTGATTTTCCATGAAATCAGGATGGGGTTAACATATAAACTAAATCACCTTCAAAGTGTCTTGAAGAAGCTTGGATGTGAACAATTCAAAGCACTGTTTATGGTAGGCAAAGCAAATGGATTTCAGTTTGAAGGCCAAATCTCGCCGACGGCCATCCTGTAAAGGATCCCAGAGCAGTGTGAGATTCTGTGGGCAACAGTGCTATACTCATTAGTGATGTCCTCGTGGCTCTAGGAGGGTCACACTCCAAAGTTCATAAAAAACTAGCATTTGCAAGAACAGTCTGAATTTTAGTGGCGAGTTTTGCCTTTCTAATGATGCTTTGCTTAGGCTAATACTACAACCACATAATTTGTGTTTATAAGCCACATATAAACTAAACTAGCAGAACTAGACCACTGAAAAATCACGTTAAGGAAATAAAGTAGACTTTAAAAAAAAAAAAATTGCAACAGATAATCCATTAAATGGACTGAGGCCATTGGATGGTAAATTTTTTCAGGGCTAGGATCCTGTATTCAATTATCCTGGAACCCCTTCCACATTGTCCAGAGCAGTTCCTTGTTCTTACAGGTGGTCAGTTAAATTTCAGTGCATTAAATAACTGAGTTTTAGAAACAATTTCCTTCTAAAGAATCAGATTACTAATCATAGTCTTTGGGTTTTAGGTGGAGTGGTAATGAGGGAATTAATATTAGCCATCTCCTGAAACTGGAGATCATTATGCTAAGTGAAACAAGCCCAACACAGAAAGACAAATATCATGTTTTCTCTCATACGTGGAAGTTTATAGAAAGAGAGAGCATACAAAATAGTGAAATAAAAAATATACATGCTTTGAAACATGGTATCTCATAAGTATGTACAATTCTTATCTATCAGTAAGAAATATGAAACTTTTCTGAATTAAAATATAGCCATCATCTATTATGTGCCAGGAAAACCAATAATTCTGTGACTTAATTCCGACTTTAATCCTTTAAGTTTGTTATGGTCATTCCCAGTCTCTAGGTTGAAGCTCAGAGAAGTAATTTGCCAATTAAGCAAAGCTGATTACCGGTGGAGAGGAGATTCAAGTTCATGTCAGTATTAACTAAGACCCATGCAGGTGAGTGCTTTCCCTAGGTCAGGATCACTCACTCACCATTCCCTTTTGGAAGAACAACAATGCACAGCATGAGCCAGAGGGAAAGCACTGGACCAAGAGGTTTTCTATCATGGCTTTGCCATAAACCTGTGTGGCCCCAGGCAAGTCATTTCCTTTTTTGGGGCTTTACCTTCTTGATCTGTAAATGGACCAAAACAATGCCTTTCCAGAGTTATCAGGCTAACACTCTGATGGAACAGGCAGACAAACGGCTGAGGGATGGCAAAGGGGCTGGTAAACAAAAACCCATGGAGCAACCTTCTCAGAGGTCAGGGTCTGATTTCTCATTCCACCAGCCCAGGAGCAGAACAGCCTCATCTCAAGTGCCTTCTGCCCTGAGGCAAAGAGGGAGTCAGAGCCAGACTCTTCTAGTGTGGAGGAGGTCAAAGGCTGGGCCTCTTCCAGTGTCCACAGGCCTGCTTACCCTCAGGGAACCCTGTCACTCCTTCACAGCCCCAGGGTCCTGCGTCTGCCCATGACCAAGTCCACATGAGGTGCCAGGTACCTTATTAGAAAATCCCCCAGAGAAATGATGGTAGGCAGGGCTTAACTCACACCAGAATTTTCACCACCCAAGCCACCTTCCTATCATTTATGTACAAAAATGAAAAACAAGGGCAGCACCATCTGAACTGCTAGGGCACCCTCAGCAGCAACAGACAGGAGGGGACTCACAGCACTTTTGTCCCGAGAGTAAGACTGGCTGGTGCCAGAGCATACACACTCACAGCCTTGCAAGGCTTAGCACCAGATAGAACTGCACTTTTGAGGGGGCCTTTTTATCAAGTGCCCAAAAAAGTGTGTCTACTCCGACAGAATCACAGAAATACAAAGAAGATGCGCCAGCCTGGAATTCCAGGGGCCAAAAAAAAAAAAAAAACAACCACGGGGAGAATGGATGGATGGTGAATCTCATTATAATTTAGCTAGTGAGTATAATCACAGACCATAAACAACACCTTGTAGGTGGAAGGACTCAAAGGCACTTGCACCTCCCCAATGTTTAGAGTCCCATATCCTGAGGTAGGAAGGGAGATACAACACAGTGTCACCTCTACTGCTTTCTTTACAGGTCTTCCAAGCTTGTCTACCAAGAAGATAAAGGCATTTCCACTTTGTATTATGCTGGAAGAGTCAATTAATTCTATATTTTCTCCATACTGCTCTCTTCCTCTATTCCCAAATGAGTATAACTGTCTGGCTTTGTCAAATCTCAGGTTTGCTATGAAGAAAACAAAAGGATAACATCCATAAAAAGAATTTATAAACTCTGAATGGGTAAAAGGATTAATGCTAGCAAAGGGCCACAATAGCTGGATTGGTGTCACCCTCCTGCCCAACCCCTGGGCCCACCACTTGCAGATACACAGAGCATTGCAAGTGACTTGGGGGGACAGCATGATACCCACCACCTACTGCCACCACCTGTCACAACACATGTTCCCCCCCTCACACCATGGCAATCAACTCCTTCCCTGTTTCCACAGCCCGGGATGGATGTCTCAGGGAGAGGAGGTGGAGTTAGTGAACGAGTACTTGAAGATCAGGATTTGGATTCTTACTTCGGACACTTACCAGTTGTATGATCTTGATCAAGGCACCTGACTTCCCTTAAAGCAAATTTCCTCACACATCAAATGGAGTAATTATACACCACTATGCCCTCGAACTACACAAGAGTGTGTGAGCTCATAAGAAATAATGGGCATGTTAAGCACCATCTATATACAACATACTATTAGTAACCACAACCGGACATTCAGTAGTGTTTGACATGAATTTCAACATATTCTTTCATAAAGTATCTATGTTAAGCTAGGGTCCAAATAAGGAAAATGATATAGATAAATCCATTGTTCATGGTCTTTGTGTGCCAGGGAGTAAGAACATGGCTTATAGTCCTTTTGGATAACTCCTGGGAAAGAAATAAAAATTACTATTACTACCTCACACTTTGAAAGCCTTTCAAAGTCTGAGATTATGTAGGCAGTAAGAGGAAGGACCTGGGCTAAGCCCAATTCTTCAGCAGTCTGGTCTAGTGCTCTTTCTAACACAAAGATAAGTGAAAGTAGTAGGAATGTTGACATGTAACATTCGGGTTCCACCCAACAAGTATCATGTGTCAAAGTTACCACTTCTGTTTATGGCACTCAAGCCAAATGAAGAATTGGCTCTTTCATCAAGTACTTTTAATTCTGCTGTTAAAACGAATTCCAACATTTTTGAAGGTATGCAAAAAAAAAGTGAGCTAATTCTTCATTTTAAAAAAATTTAGAAATTAAAATAAATTCTAATTTGGTTCACAATTTAGTAAAAATGGATTCAATTTTTTAAAAGTGCTTATAAATATACACACATATGTAAATGTAGGTGTATGTGTATGTTTGAATACATTATATTTTAAACTCGAAGTTTCATATGTTAAGGCAGTTTAGTTTTTTAATCAAGATCCTATTTCTTCCAGGAGTCCAGTGGGATAAATTTTGAGACAGCAAGCAGAGAAAAGTTCTGTCCAGGAAGTGTATCTAAAATTAGATCCCATAAGTTTAGGTTCCAAGTCAGAACTACCACTTAGGGTTGAGTGCCTCTTCCTTCCCTCAGATCCCTGACTTCTCTGGCCCCTTACCTTACTCTCTCCTCTTCAGTCTTCTTCAGAGCAGCGTCCCGCTGCAAAACCTTCATGATAGCCTCTTGTTCCTCCTCGGTCAGGAAGCTTAAGTCAATCATTTTGAAAAGTGTACACAAAAAATAATAGTAACAAGTAAAATTCTCAGGGCTAAATCAGTAGACTGCAACCAAGAAGATTAGAAGATGCAAAAATGTCTTGTTCCGTTCTGCAAGAAGTCTTGTTTTGGCTCAGAAAAAGTTCTGGGCAGCTGATAGTAAAATCCAAAGTGCCCTTTCCCACGAGGAAGTAGTAGTTCACGAGACGATGCGGAGAACAGGCTCCCAGAAGGATGCCGATGCCACATTCCTGGCCGGACTGGTCGCTTGTTCCTACAGCAGCATTCTTAGCACACTCCCTCCCTGAACCAGTCTTAAGGTTCTGTTTACTCTCTCTCCACCTTCGATGTCAACTTGATGAGAGGCAGCAGCACTGGAGCATCACCTACCTGGAGAATCATAAGACAGTAAACACCAGACAGTGAGGGGTAGTTCCTGTAAGCATTGCCATTATGATAAGGTTTCTAAATGACCATGTTAGTCTCTGAGATCAGAGAAACCTGTTCTGCTGGCTTCCTAAGCAAATGGTCATGAAACATGCTTCTACCCCATTCCAGACTGCCAAGATGCAGAGCACACAAAAATGCCTGTCAATGTTTAACAGTCCACTTGAAAGAAAGATGACTGTAAAAATGAACTGGTTCTTTCTGTCTGCAAACTCCTAGGACACTAAAAAGTCATGTGATTCCAGTTATCAAAATACTGTGGATAAAAAAATTGTAAATGCTCATCTCTTCACAAACAGGAATATTCCACTGGAGTATCCAGCTCTTTAATGACTGTATTAGGTAGAGATAGTTTACAGAACAACGGCAGCTGTTATTATTTACACAGTCACACCTCTAACCTTTCTTGGGGTTGGAGAACCTACCAAGTTTGTCTCCATTTCTGAGGGGAAAGAGCATTTACTAGTGTGTATATATAAACCAGAGGAAAGAAAGGGAGAGAATTTCAGAACACACCACCATCCAAAGGGAGCATGTTTGAATAGAAACGTGTCAGAATCCTGATCTTTTTTTTTTTTTTTTTGAGATATTTTAAACACACATGTAATAAGAAGGTGAACCCTAAAGAATGCCTCGGCCAGACAGGACTTCAGAAGTTGGAACCTTTTTAACAAGTGCAGTGCTGCATATAGAGTGGATATTAAAATTCACACGTCAGGTGGGCATTTGATACAGTCGTTAAGCCACCACTTGGGATGCCTGCAGCCCATAGCAGAGTGTCTGGGTTTGAGTCGCTGCTCTGCTGTCTCCATTCCAGCTTCCTGCTAATGCACACTCTGGGAGGCAGCAGGTGAGAGCTCAAGGAGCAGGGTCCCTGCCATCCATGTGGGACACTCAGACTGAGTTCCCTGGCCCCTGTCTTTGGCCTGGCTGTTGTGGCTATTTGAGAGAGTGAACCAGTAGATGGGAGAGTTCTTTCTGTCTATGTCTCTCTGCTCTTCACAAAGAAAAAAATGCTTTTCTTCATAAAAAAAAATAAAAGCCATTTATTTAGTAAATTTTTAAAGCAGCCCTACCAAAGAATATAATAGAATGTGTATACTAGTAAGTGAATGATTTATATGGATAAATCCCTTACAAAACAGAACTACTTGGAAGTACTCCCTCTACTACTTGCTAGCTATAAGCCATCAGGCAAGTCATTGCAAATCTGAGATTCAGTTTTCTCATTTGTACTACTTCACATTATGAGTTTCTTCATGGACTATAAGGATTCAATTGAATGATGAACATAAAATGTATTGTTATATGTGTTATGAAACTAATAATGATTATAACATATATGTTGCATCCTGTACCAAACTTAGCTACTAAAAATATCTTCTAGCTTCCTTTTTGAGTTCACAATTTTGATCTATCCAGCTGAATAAGACTGGAGTTGGTTATATATTCTCTTTTTCTCTTCTGTATTATATCTCTTTCTGATCTTCCCATTAAGTTTAGACTTCATAGACTGGTATTCTGATGACCTTTGCTTTATCTTCTTGTTCTTCTTTGTATATTGTTACTACTCAAATAAATATTAAGACAGTACTCCATTATCTTTATAAAATTTGCATATACTTATGTATGCTATTGCCTGCATGTTCATTTTTTTAAATTTTTAAAAATTTTATTTAAGTTATTCAAATTTCATGTATTTCATATATACAGATTTAGGAACATAATGATACTATCCCCCCTTCCTGCCCATGCTCCAATATTTCTTTCTCCTCCCTCTCAGATTCTCACTCTTAATTTTTACAAAGATCTATTTTCAATATACTTAATGACCATATAGTAAAAGAGTTCAACAAACAGTATGAAGAAAAAAAAACACCACAGTTCCTCAAGGGAAGAGACAGGGCTGTAAATAAGCTTGAAAACTAATCATTCGGCCAGCGCTGTGGCTCACTTGGTTAATCCTCCACCTGTGGTGCTGGCATCCCATATGGGTACCAGGTTCTAGTCCCGGTTGCTCCTCTTCCAGTCCAGCGCTCTGCTGTGGCCTGGGAAGGCAGTGGAGGATGGCCCAAGTGCTTGGGCTCCTGCACCCGCAGAGGAGACCAGGAGGAAGCACCTGGCTCCTGGCTTTGGATCGGCGTAGCTCCCGCTGTAGCGGCCATTTGGGGGGGTGAACCAATGGAAGGAAGACCTTTCTCTCTCTGTCTCTCTCTCTCACTGTCTAACTCTATCTGTCAAATAAATAAAAAAGAAAATAAAATTAATCTAATCATTCTTCAAGACAAAGTTATCACCTCCTGGATCCATTCCCTTACTTCCATACCCAGAGTGAGATGCTGTGGTAGATTCAATCATTGTTTATAAGTCCCCACTCCCTCCCTATATCAGAACTATATAGAACCATGCTCCCTCCAGAGTGAGCAGGGCATTCATCCATACCCTTCTGATGTAGACCATGGCCTGTGACCTGTCCTGGCCAATGAAATTAGAGCAAATGTAATGTATGCACAGGCTATCCATGTGCTTGTGTGGTTTGATATGACTGTTTGTACTCCTGACATGTGCCATGAGAATGACTTGCCCTGGATATCCACTGCCTCTCCATTCTGGATTCCAGAGAGATACAAGAACACACCTGAATCAGACCTTTGGAAACAAGGCCACCCCAGCTGGCTTATAGAAAGCAAGAAATATGGGCCGGCACTGTGTGTAGTAAGGTAAGCTTCTGCCTGCAGCACCAACATCCCTGGTGCACTGGTTCACGTTCCAGCTGCTCTTCTTCCAATCCAGCTCTCTGCTGAAGGCCTAGTAAAGCAGTGGAAAATGGCCCAAGTTGCTTGGGCCCCTGCACCCATGTGGGAGACCCATACGAGGCTTCTGGCTCCTGGCTTCAGATCAACTCAGCTCTGGTCATTGCAGCCATTTGGGGAGTGACCTAGCAGGTGGAAGACCTTTCTCTCCGTCTCTCCTCTCTCTGTCTGTAAACCTACCTTTCAAATAAATAAATAAATCTTAAAAAAAAGAAAACAAGAAATAAACATTTATCATTGGAAGTCATTGAGGTTTAAAGGTTGTTATACAACACTTTCATAATAGGAACTTGACCAATGTAAAAGCTTTCTCTTCCATACACAAGTCTACTGCTCTAATTGTCTTCTCTTCATCTCTTTACTTGACTGCAAGTTTCTGAATATGAAGAAATAAGTGAATGAGTAACTGAGTGAAGAACCTATTGAAATACACAGCATCACCAGTAGATGGTTATCTCAATTCTTCCCTTTCTTTCTTGCACGGTAACTTCCTAAGACCTCAAAGGCTGGCAAGGAAATGGATTTGGGCCATATTCTGGGAACTGTATTTCCAATGAGGTTCCATGGGAAATTGTTTTTTTATTTTTTAAGATTTATTTATTTATTTAAAAAATTTGTTTTATTTATTTGAAAGAGAGAGTTACAGAGAGAGGTAGAGACACACAGAGAGAGGTCTTCTATCTGCTGGTTCACTCCCCAAATGGCCAGAAATGCCAGAGCTGAGCCAATCAGAAGCCAGGAGCCAGAAGCCTCTTCTGGGTCTCTTACATGGGTGCAGGGGCCCATGGACTTGGGCAATCCTCTGTTGCCTTCCCAGGTGCACTAGCAAGGAGCTGTATCAGAAGTGGTGCAGCCCTTACTCAAACCAGCACCTATATGGGATACTAGTGCTGCAGACCAGGGCTTTAACCCACTGTGCCACAGCGTTGCCCCTATTTAAGATTTACTTAATTTACTTGAAAGGTAGAGTTACATAGAGAGAGAGAGGGAGAGACAGAGACAGAAAGGTCATCCATCAGCTGGTTCACTCCCAAATGGCCTTAGTGACCAGGGATGGGCCAGGCCAGAGCCAGGAGCCAGGAGCTTCTTTCAGGTCTCCCATGTGGGTGCAGGGGCCCAAGCATTTGGCCATCTTCCATCGCTTTCCTAAACTTATTAGCAGGGAGCTGGAGTGGAAGTGGAGCAGCTGGGACTTGAACCAGCAACCATAAGAGATGACGGCTCTGTGGGTGGAGGTTTAACCACAATGATAGCCCCTTATTTATTTCTTTGAAAGTCACAGAGAGAGAGAGAAAGAGATCTTCTATCCACTGGTTCACTCCCCAAATGGCCTCAATAGCTGAGGCTGGGCCAGGCAAAACCAGGAGCCAGGAGCTTCATTGGGGTCTCCCACATGAGTGACAGAGGTCCAAGCACTTGGGCCACCAGGGAGCTAGATTCGAAGTGGAGTCACCAGGACTTGAACTGTGCCCAGCTCAAGCTGCTTTACCTAATATGCCACAGCATCCGGCCCAGGAGATTGTACTTAAATTCAAGATAGGACTGGAAGTCTATAAAGACAAAAACAAAACAAAGCAAACAAAACAAAACAAAAACAAAAACAAAAAAACCTTACATGGCCAGTATTAGTAACTGGCAGAGTTGCTGAAGGGGAAATGTTGGTGTCCACACCTTTAAGAAGTACAAGCTACCAGTGCTTATGTGTAAGTTTCCAAGGGTTAAAAATTCTCTCTTAACGTAGGTTATTATTGAATAAGAGCAGTGTTCTTATTTTCTAGACAAAAGAGGAAAGGGCTGGAACCTTTTCCTCCTAGTTGGGTACCAGGAGTCACTACTCCATTAGTTTGCAAGAGTCTTCAGGGGGCAATCAAGACTTCAGTCGCAGGTGCTCACCAACTCTCAATATCCTGTGTCATATCTAACATGGGACCCAACAGAATAGTTTATTCATGCATTCACCAAATATTTAGTAAGAGCCTGGCACTGGCAATGCAGTGATGAGTAAAACACACACACACACACACACGCACACTCCAGCATTTATACCTTTGTAGAGTTTGCATATTACAGGGAATAGATAATGATAAAACTAAATGATCAAAAGCATGGGAAAATGGGAAAGCAGTAGAAGATGCCCCAAGTCCTTGGGCACCTGCACCCACATGACCTAGAAGCTCCTGACTCCTGGCTTTGGGTTGGCATAGCTCTGGCCATTGCGGCCATTTGGAGAATGAACCAGCAGATAGAAGACCTTTCTCTCTCTCTCTCTCTCTCTCTCTCTCTCTCTCTCTCTCTCTCTCTCTCTCTTTCTCTCTGTCTCTGCCTCTCTGTAACTCTGCCTTTCAAATAAAATAAATAAGTCTTTTAAAAATTATTGAAACTTGGCCAGCGCCATGGCTTAACAGGCTGGTCCTCCGCCTTGCGGCGCCAGCACACTGGGTTCTAGTCCCGGTTGGGGCGCCGGATTCTGTCCCGGTTGCCCCTCTTCCAGGCCAGCTCTCTGCTGTGGCCCGGGAAGGCAGTGGAGGATGGCCCAAGTCTCTGGGCCCTGCACCCGCATGGGAGACCAGGAGAAGCACCTGGCTCCTGGCTTTGGATCAGCGCGATGCGCCGGCCGCAGCGGCCATTGGAGGGTGAACCAGCGGCAAAAAGGAAGACCTTTCTCTCTGTCTCTGTCTCTCACTGTCCACTCTGCCTGTCAAAAAAAAAATTATTGAAACTTAATTAAATTACATAACAGGTTGGAAGAAGATCAGACCTATGGAGGAACATGAAGCAGAGAGGAAGCAGAAAAATGATGTGGGCAAATGGAGGGAGTTGGAGTTTTACAGACAGTAGTTAGGGTAGGTCTCAGTGAGGAGGTGACATCTGAACAAAAACCTGATAGAGATAAGGAAAGCAGCCATGCAGACATCAGGAAGTCCTGAGAGGGAGTGTTTCTTACTGTTCAAGAACCATCAAGGAGGCCCGTGCTGGAACAGCAACGTACACTAGGGAAACAGGAGAGAGAAGGTCAGAAAGGAAGTGAATCAGACTGTATTTGGCTTTGTAAGAACTGTGAGGTTTCCGGCTTTTTCCTCGGAGATGGAGGAACATCAATGAAGCATAGGAAAAAAGAAAAGGCAATAAACACTTATTAGGTACCTCCTACATGCCTGGCACTTTATATTCATCATCTTACAGAAGTCTCACAAAGACACCATGAGGGAAGTTCTATTTCTGGGTTTTTCAAATGAGGAGAGTAAGGCTCAGAAAGGTACTTGCCACCAAACTTTTGTGTAGTGGGACCAGCATTTGTTAATGGTTTTGTTAGAATAAACTACCCTAAAGTTGACATCTCATGTAATTCTCCCCTCCAGATTCCTCCAACCAGAGGCAGAACAAAACTTCTGTCTGTGGACCCTCACTCTGCTTAAGCATAAACGAATCATCAGCTTGCAGCTGGCAGTCTGTTTGAAGGCAATTTCAGTGCTAATGGTGAGGGGTGAATTTTGTCTTCTGTAGTATCCCGCATTCTCATGTGAGAGCCTCACCATAATCTTTATACAAAGGGGAGAGTGGGAGTAAATATACCTGTATTCAAAGGACTATTGATGTGTACACAGGAATAGCTCTTGCTTCAAGCAAGAAGTTCTCCTTGAGTTCAGCCCTGCCATCTAGTCTCTAAATGCTGCTGAATAAGTTTTCTAAACTCAGATCTGACAAAGCCACATTTACAGGCTTAAAATGTTTCAGCAGCTTCCCCTTACCCATTGAATAAAGCTTGGAAAAATTAGAGAGATAGCTCCCATCTGCTAGCTCACTTCCCAAACACCCACAGTGGCCAGAGCTGGGAACTCCATCCACATCTCCCATGGGGATGGCATGAGCCAATTACTTGAGCCATTTATGCTGCCTCCCAGGGTCTGCATTAGCAGAAAGCTGGCCAGGAGGCAGAGTTGGGAATCATACTGAGATATTACAGTGTGGGACACAGGAGTCTCAACTGGTGTCTTAATGGATGGATCAAATGGCCACCCCACACAAAGCTTGAAATTTTTAATGTTGCCTGGAGGACTCGACACAAACTATGACCTATTTTCTTTTCCCAGCTCTTATCCTTAGGCTCCAGCCATTCTGAATGTTTCCAGTTCTTTCTGCCTTCAGGTTTTTGCGTATGCGATTCCTTCCTGCTGAAACAACCTTTCCTAGTTAATACCTTTTGAGTCTCAAGTTGTATGTCACTTGTTGCACAGAAATCTGCCTAACTCAGGGGCAACTTAGGTGCCTCTTCTGTGTGCTCCATTACCAACTGGCTTCCTTGCTCACAGTATCTATCACACCATCTCAAGCTCCTATCAACTCATATTTGTTCTCCACTAGCTTACGAACAAGGCCTGGATCTATGAACACTTCATGTTCCCAGCACCTCACACTACACCTTGAGTCTATTAGACATCCAAGTATTTGTGGAAAAGATAAAGAAATGAAATTTAAAAGGATTGATATTCTACTTCCACCTTAACATGAACCTGACCATAGGGCTCATAATTGAAAAATTTAGTCTGTTATTTACTGGGTCCCAGTTTCCCGTCCTCCATATGATTGTATGGTTTGAATAAGTGACATGACTTCTCTAAGTCTTACTTCATGCATGAATATATTCCCTTCCTTACAGAGGTTATTGTGAAGCTCTGGTACAATTCAGGACACTATAGAGAACAATATGGAATAATGAGTAGCAGCAGGAACAGCAGTGCAAAAGGAAAATTTGAGGGCTCCAGATGTGGACTGTCCATAATTCATATTTTCTATGTGTGAGCCCTGCCATGTTATGTCTATGAGCCAAGACTCTTCTTGTCAATTGCCCAAAAGTTAAGTCAGAGAGAAACCATGATTCCAAACAGTTGGTGATTGCCTTTGATTGCAGCTAAAATAAGAGCAGTATGTAGCCATAATCCCAGTCATCTTGCCTGACCAAACCCTGCTTAACACCTTGTTGACAACAGAAATTTCCCAAAAGGCTCAACTGTAAGGAGGAGCCCTGATAACATTATCTCCTTTCAAAGAGAGCTGTTGAACCAAAAGCCTACAGACCTCATGGAAGGGGAGGAAACATTACATAAGCAGTGACTCTCACATGATAAGGTTTTCAGAAAAGAAGCAAATTGTTCTGACAGTCCCATGATATGAAGAATGAAGACTTGAAAGAGAAATCTGGGCAGCAGCAGAACAGCAGGGGAGAATGGTGCTGGGGG